>NW_027365018.1:0-148934 GCF_046119375.1 Phyllobates terribilis | reverse complement strand
GAAGATTCAAAGAGAGTGAGATGCCAGCTCCTTTCATTCAGTCAGTACCTTCAATCATTTCTGGACGTTTTTCAATGGCAAAAATCAATGAATATTGTAAATGCACAAACAGTAATTTCTCCGCATTGCAAGGTGCAAGTCTGAAATTTTTTGCTTTTTCCTGCTCCTCTTAGCATGATAAAGAAGATTCGAAGAGAGTGAGATGCCAGCTACTTTCATTCAGTCAGTAGCTTCAATCATTTCTGGACGTCTTTCAATGGTAAAAATCAATGAATATTGTAAATGCACAAACAGTAATTTCTCCACATTGCAAGGTGCAATTCTGAAATTTTTTGCTTTTTCCTGCTCCTCTTAGCATGATAAAGAAGATTCAAAGAGAGTGAGATGCCAGCTCCTTTCATTCAGTCAGTAGCTTCAAACATTTCTGGTATATGAATAACATGATGTTTTTCAATGGCAAAAATCAATGAATATTGTAAATGCACAAACAGTAATTTCTCCGCATTGCAAGGTGCAATTCTGAAATTTTTTGCTTTTTCCTGCTCCTCTTAGCATGATAAAGAAGATTCAAAGAGAGTGAGATGCCAGCTCCTTTCATTCAGTCAGTAGCTTCAATCATTTCTGGATGTTTTTCAATGGCAAAAATCAATGAATATTGTAAATGCACAAACTGTAATTTCTCCGCATTGCAAGGTGCAATTCTGAAATTTTTTGCTTTTTCCTGCTCCTCTTAGCATGATAAAGAAGATTCAAAGAGAGTGAGATGCCAGCTCCTTTCATTCAGTCAGTAGCTTCAATCATTTCTGGACGTTTTTCAATGGCAAAAATCAATGAATATTGTAAATGCACAAACAGTAATTTCTCCGCATTGCAAGGTGCAATTCTGAAATTTTTTGCTTTTTCCTGCTCCTCTTAGCATGATAAAGAAGATTCAAAGAGAGTGAGATGCCAGCTCCTTTCATTCAGTCAGTAGCTTCAATCATTTCTGGACGTTTTTCAATGGCAAAAATCAATGAATATTGTAAATGCACAAACAGTAATTTCTCCGCATTGCAAGGTGCAATTCTGAAATTTTTTGCTTTTTCCCGCTCCTCTTAGCATGATAAAGAAGATTCAAAGAGAGTGAGGTGCCAGCTCCTTTCATTCAGTCAGTAGCTTCAAACATTTCTGGTATATGAATAACATGTTTTTCAATGGCAAAAATCAATGAATATTGTAAATGCACAAACAGTAATTTCTCCGCATTGCAAGGTGCAATTCTGAAATTTTTTGATTTTTCCTGCTCCTCTTAGCATGATAAAGAAGATTCAAAGAGAGTGAGATGCCAGCTCCTTTCATTCAGTCAGTAGCTTCAATCATTTCTGGACGTTTTTCAATGGCAAAAATCAATGAATATTGTAAAAGCACAAAGAGTAATTTCTCCGCATTGCAAGGTGCAATTCTGAAATTTTTTGCTTTTTCCTGCTCCTCTTAGCATGATAAAGAAGATTCAAAGAGAGTGAGATGCCAGCTCCTTTCATTCAGTCAGTAGCTTCAAACATTTCTGGTATATGAATAACATGATGTTTTTCAATGGCAAAAATCAATGAATATTGTAAATGCACAAACAGTAATTTCTCCGCATTGCAAGGTGCAATTCTGAAATTTTTTGCTTTTTCCTGCTCCTCTTAGCATGATAAAGAAGATTCAAAGAGAGTGAGATGCCAGCTCCTTTCATTCAGTCAGTAGCTTCAAACATTTCTGGTATATGAATAACGATGTTTTTCAATGGCAAAAATCAATGAATATTGTAAATGCACAAACAGTAATTTCTCCGCATTGCAAGGTGCAATTCTGAAATTTTTTGCTTTTTCCTGCTCCTCTTAGCATGATAAAGAAGATTCAAAGAGAGTGAGATGCCAGCTCCTTTCATTCAGTCAGTACCTTCAATCATTTCTGGACGTTTTTCAATGGCAAAAATCAATGAATATTGTAAATGCACAAACAGTAATTTCTCCGCATTGCAAGGTGCAATTCTGAAATTTTTTGCTTTTTCCCGCTCCTCTTAGCATGATAAAGAAGATTCAAAGAGAGTGAGGTGCCAGCTCCTTTCATTCAGTCAGTAGCTTCAAACATTTCTGGTATATGAATAACATGTTTTTCAATGGCAAAAATCAATGAATATTGTAAATGCACAAACAGTAATTTCTCCGCATTGCAAGGTGCAATTCTGAAATTTTTTGATTTTTCCTGCTCCTCTTAGCATGATAAAGAAGATTCAAAGAGAGTGAGATGCCAGCTCCTTTCATTCAGTCAGTAGCTTCAATCATTTCTGGATGTTTTTCAATGGCAAAAATCAATGAATATTGTAAATGCACAAACAGTAATTTCTCCGCATTGCAAGGTGCAATTCTGAAATTTTTTGCTTTTTCCTGCTCCTCTTAGCATGATAAAGAAGATTCCAAGAGAGTGAGATGCCAGCTCCTTTCATTCAGTCAGTAGCTTCAATCATTTCTGGACGTTTTTCAATGGCAAAAATCAATGAATATTGTAAATGCACAAACAGTAATTTCTCCGCATTGCAAGGTGCAATTCTGAAATTTTTTGCTTTTTCCTGCTCCTCTTAGCATGATAAAGAAGATTCAAAGAGAGTGAGATGCCAGCTCCTTTCATTCAGTCAGTAGCTTCAAACATTTCTGGTATATGAATAACATGATGTTTTTCAATGGCAAAAATCAATGAATATTGTAAATGCACAAACAGTAATTTCTCCGCATTGCAAGGTGCAATTCTGAAATTTTTTGCTTTTTCCTGCTCCTCTTAGCATGATAAAGAAGATTCAAAGAGAGTGAGATGCCAGCTCCTTTCATTCAGTCAGTAGCTTCAAACATTTCTGGTATATGAATAACATGATGTTTTTCAATGGCAAAAATCAATGAATATTGTAAATGCACAAACAGTAATTTCTCCGCATTGCAAGGTGCAAGTCTGAGATTTTTTGCTTTTTCCTGCTCCTCTTAGCATGATAAAGAAGATTCAAAGAGAGTGAGATGCCAGCTACTTTCATTCAGTCAGTAGCTTCAATCATTTCTGGACGTTTTTCAATGGTAAAAATCAATGAATATTGTAAATGCACAAACAGTAATTTCTCCACATTGCAAGGTGCAATTCTGAAATTTTTTGCTTTTTCCTGCTCCTCTTAGCATGATAAAGAAGATTCAAAGAGAGTGAGATGCCAGCTCCTTTCATTCAGTCAGTAGCTTCAAACATTTCTGGTATATGAATAACATGATGTTTTTCAATGGCAAAAATCAATGAATATTGTAAATGCACAAACAGTAATTTCTCCGCATTGCAAGGTGCAATTCTGAAATTTTTTGCTTTTTCCTGCTCCTCTTAGCATGATAAAGAAGATTCAAAGAGAGTGAGATGCCAGCTCCTTTCATTCAGTCAGTAGCTTCAATCATTTCTGGATGTTTTTCAATGGCAAAAATCAATAAATATTGTAAATGCACAAACTGTAATTTCTCCGCATTGCAAGGTGCAATTCTGAAATTTTTTGCTTTTTCCTGCTCCTCTTAGCATGATAAAGAAGATTCAAAGAGAGTGAGATGCCAGCTCCTTTCATTCAGTCAGTAGCTTCAATCATTTCTGGACGTTTTTCAGTGGCAAAAATCAATGAATATTGTAAATGCACAAACAGTAATTTCTCCGCATTGCAAGGTGCAATTCTGAAATTTTTGCTTTTTCCTGCTCCTCTTAGCATGATAAAGAAGATTCAAAGAGAGTGAGATGCCAGCTCCTTTCATTCAGTCAGTACCTTCAATCATTTCTGGACGTTTTTCAATGGCAAAAATCAATGAATATTGTAAATGCACAAACAGTAATTTCTCCGCATTGCAAGGTGCAAGTCTGAAATTTTTTGCTTTTTCCTGCTCCTCTTAGCATGATAAAGAAGATTCGAAGAGAGTGAGATGCCAGCTACTTTCATTCAGTCAGTAGCTTCAATCATTTCTGGACGTCTTTCAATGGTAAAAATCAATGAATATTGTAAATGCACAAACAGTAATTTCTCCACATTGCAAGGTGCAATTCTGAAATTTTTTGCTTTTTCCTGCTCCTCTTAGCATGATAAAGAAGATTCAAAGAGAGTGAGATGCCAGCTCCTTTCATTCAGTCAGTAGCTTCAAACATTTCTGGTATATGAATAACATGATGTTTTTCAATGGCAAAAATCAATGAATATTGTAAATGCACAAACAGTAATTTCTCCGCATTGCAAGGTGCAATTCTGAAATTTTTTGCTTTTTCCTGCTCCTCTTAGCATGATAAAGAAGATTCAAAGAGAGTGAGATGCCAGCTCCTTTCATTCAGTCAGTAGCTTCAATCATTTCTGGATGTTTTTCAATGGCAAAAATCAATGAATATTGTAAATGCACAAACTGTAATTTCTCCGCATTGCAAGGTGCAATTCTGAAATTTTTTGCTTTTTCCTGCTCCTCCTAGCATGATAAAGAAGATTCAAAGAGAGTGAGATGCCAGCTCCTTTCATTCAGTCAGTAGCTTCAATCATTTCTGGACGTTTTTCAATGGCAAAAATCAATGAATATTGTAAATGCACAAACAGTAATTTCTCCGCATTGCAAGGTGCAATTCTGAAATTTTTTGCTTTTTCCTGCTCCTCTTAGCATGATAAAGAAGATTCAAAGAGAGTGAGATGCCAGCTCCTTTCATTCAGTCAGTAGCTTCAATCATTTCTGGACGTTTTTCAATGGCAAAAATCAATGAATATTGTAAATGCACAAACAGTAATTTCTCCGCATTGCAAGGTGCAATTCTGAAATTTTTTGCTTTTTCCCGCTCCTCTTAGCATGATAAAGAAGATTCAAAGAGAGTGAGGTGCCAGCTCCTTTCATTCAGTCAGTAGCTTCAAACATTTCTGGTATATGAATAACATGTTTTTCAATGGCAAAAATCAATGAATATTGTAAATGCACAAACAGTAATTTCTCCGCATTGCAAGGTGCAATTCTGAAATTTTTTGATTTTTCCTGCTCCTCTTACCATGATAAAGAAGATTCAAAGAGAGTGAGATGCCAGCTCCTTTCATTCAGTCAGTAGCTTCAATCATTTCTGGACGTTTTTCAATGGCAAAAATCAATGAATATTGTAAAAGCACAAAGAGTAATTTCTCCGCATTGCAAGGTGCAATTCTGAAATTTTTTGCTTTTTCCTGCTCCTCTTAGCATGATAAAGAAGATTCAAAGAGAGTGAGATGCCAGCTCCTTTCATTCAGTCAGTAGCTTCAAACATTTCTGGTATATGAATAACATGATGTTTTTCAATGGCAAAAATCAATGAATATTGTAAATGCACAAACAGTAATTTCTCCGCATTGCAAGGTGCAATTCTGAAATTTTTTGCTTTTTCCTGCTCCTCTTAGCATGATAAAGAAGATTCAAAGAGAGTGAGATGCCAGCTCCTTTCATTCAGTCAGTAGCTTCAAACATTTCTGGTATATGAATAACGATGTTTTTCAATGGCAAAAATCAATGAATATTGTAAATGCACAAACAGTAATTTCTCCGCATTGCAAGGTGCAAGTCTGAAATTTTTTGCTTTTTCCTGCTCCTCTTAGCATGATAAAGAAGATTCAAAGAGAGTGAGATGCCAGCTACTTTCATTCAGTCAGTAGCTTCAATCATTTCTGGACGTTTTTCAATGGTAAAAATCAATGAATATTGTAAATGCACAAACAGTAATTTCTCCACATTGCAAGGTGCAATTCTGAAATTTTTTGCTTTTTCCTGCTCCTATTAGCATGATAAAGAAGATTCAAAGAGAGTGAGATGCCAGCTCCTTTCATTCAGTCAGTAGCTTCAATCATTTCTGGACGTTTTTCAGTGGCAAAAATCAATGAATATTGTAAATGCACAAACAGTAATTTCTCCGCATTGCAAGGTGCAATTCTGAAATTTTTTGCTTTTTCCTGCTCCTCTTAGCATGATAAAGAAGATTCAAAGAGAGTGAGATGCCAGCTCCTTTCATTCAGTCAGTACCTTCAATCATTTCTGGACGTTTTTCAATGGCAAAAATCAATGAATATTGTAAATGCACAAACAGTAATTTCTCCGCATTGCAAGGTGCAATTCTGAAATTTTTTGCTTTTTCCCGCTCCTCTTAGCATGATAAAGAAGATTCAAAGAGAGTGAGGTGCCAGCTCCTTTCATTCAGTCAGTAGCTTCAAACATTTCTGGTATATGAATAACATGTTTTTCAATGGCAAAAATCAATGAATATTGTAAATGCACAAACAGTAATTTCTCCGCATTGCAAGGTGCAATTCTGAAATTTTTTGATTTTTCCTGCTCCTCTTAGCATGATAAAGAAGATTCAAAGAGAGTGAGATGCCAGCTCCTTTCATTCAGTCAGTAGCTTCAATCATTTCTGGATGTTTTTCAATGGCAAAAATCAATGAATATTGTAAATGCACAAACAGTAATTTCTCCGCATTGCAAGGTGCAATTCTGAAATTTTTTGCTTTTTCCTGCTCCTCTTAGCATGATAAAGAAGATTCCAAGAGAGTGAGATGCCAGCTCCTTTCATTCAGTCAGTAGCTTCAATCATTTCTGGACGTTTTTCAATGGCAAAAATCAATGAATATTGTAAATGCACAAACAGTAATTTCTCCGCATTGCAAGGTGCAATTCTGAAATTTTTTGCTTTTTCCTGCTCCTCTTAGCATGATAAAGAAGATTCAAAGAGAGTGAGATGCCAGCTCCTTTCATTCAGTCAGTAGCTTCAAACATTTCTGGTATATGAATAACATGATGTTTTTCAATGGCAAAAATCAATGAATATTGTAAATGCACAAACAGTAATTTCTCCGCATTGCAAGGTGCAAGTCTGAAATTTTTTGCTTTTTCCTGCTCCTCTTAGCATGATAAAGAAGATTCAAAGAGAGTGAGATGCCAGTTACTTTCATTCAGTCAGTAGCTTCAATCATTTCTGGACGTTTTTCAATGGTAAAAATCAATGAATATTGTAAATGCACAAACAGTAATTTCTCCACATTGCAAGGTGCAATTCTGAAATTTTTTGCTTTTTCCTGCTCCTCTTAGCATGATAAAGAAGATTCAAAGAGAGTGAGATGCCAGCTCCTTTCATTCAGTCAGTAGCTTCAAACATTTCTGGTATATGAATAACATGATGTTTTTCAATGGCAAAAATCAATGAATATTGTAAATGCACAAACAGTAATTTCTCCGCATTGCAAGGTGCAATTCTGAAATTTTTTGCTTTTTCCTGCTCCTCTTAGCATGATAAAGAAGATTCAAAGAGAGTGAGATGCCAGCTCCTTTCATTCAGTCAGTAGCTTCAAACATTTCTGGTATATGAATAACATGATGTTTTTCAATGGCAAAAATCAATGAATATTGTAAATGCACAAACAGTAATTTCTCCGCATTGCAAGGTGCAATTCTGAAATTTTTTGCTTTTTCCTGCTCCTCTTAGCATGATAAAGAAGATTCAAAGAGAGTGAGATGCCAGCTCCTTTCATTCAGTCAGTAGCTTCAATCATTTCTGGATGTTTTTCAATGGCAAAAATCAATGAATATTGTAAATGCACAAACAGTAATTTCTCCGCATTGCAAGGTGCAATTCTGAAATTTTTTGCTTTTTCCTGCTCCTCTTAGCATGATAAAGAAGATTCAAAGAGAGTGAGATGTCATCTCCTTTCATTCAGTCAGTAGCTTCAAACATTTCTGGTATATGAATAACATGATGTTTTTCAATGGCAAAAATCAATGAATATTGTAAATGCACAAACAGTAATTTCTCCGCATTGCAAGGTGCAATTCTGAAATTTTTTGCTTTTTCCTGCTCCTCTTAGCATGATAAAGAAGATTCAAAGAGAGTGAGATGCCAGCTCCTTTCATTCAGTCAGTAGCTTCAAACATTTCTGGTATATGAATAACATGATGTTTTTCAATGGCAAAAATCAATGAATATTGTAAATGCACAAACAGTAATTTCTCCGCATTGCAAGGTGCAAGTCTGAAATTTTTTTGCTTTTTCCTGCTCCTCTTAGCATGATAAAGAAGATTCAAAGAGAGTGAGATGCCAGCTACTTTCATTCAGTCAGTAGCTTCAATCATTTCTGGACGTTTTTCAATGGTAAAAATCAATGAATATTGTAAATGCACAAACAGTAATTTCTCCACATTGCAAGGTGCAATTCTGAAATTTTTTGCTTTTTCCTGCTCCTCTTAGCATGATAAAGAAGATTCAAAGAGAGTGAGATGCCAGCTCCTTTCATTCAGTCAGTAGCTTCAAACATTTCTGGTATATGAATAACATGATGTTTTTCAATGGCAAAAATCAATGAATATTGTAAATGCACAAACAGTAATTTCTCCGCATTGCAAGGTGCAATTCTGAAATTTTTTGCTTTTTCCTGCTCCTCTTAGCATGATAAAGAAGATTCAAAGAGAGTGAGATGCCAGCTCCTTTCATTCAGTCAGTAGCTTCAAACATTTCTGGTATATGAATAACATGATGTTTTTCAATGGCAAAAATCAATGAATATTGTAAATGCACAAACAGTAATTTCTCCGCATTGCAAGGTGCAAGTCTGAAATTTTTTGCTTTTTCCTGCTCCTCTTAGCATGATAAAGAAGATTCAAAGAGAGTGAGATGCCAGCTACTTTCATTCAGTCAGTAGCTTCAATCATTTCTGGACGTTTTTCAATGGTAAAAATCAATGAATATTGTAAATGCACAAACAGTAATTTCTCCACATTGCAAGGTGCAATTCTGAAATTTTTTGCTTTTTCCTGCTCCTCTTAGCATGATAAAGAAGATTCAAAGAGAGTGAGATGCCAGCTCCTTTCATTCAGTCAGTAGCTTCAAACATTTCTGGTATATGAATAACATGATGTTTTTCAATGGCAAAAATCAATGAATATTGTAAATGCACAAACAGTAATTTCTCCGCATTGCAAGGTGCAATTCTGAAATTTTTTGCTTTTTCCTGCTCCTCTTAGCATGATAAAGAAGATTCAAAGAGAGTGAGATGCCAGCTCCTTTCATTCAGTCAGTAGCTTCAATCATTTCTGGATGTTTTTCAATGGCAAAAATCAATGAATATTGTAAATGCACAAACTGTAATTTCTCCGCATTGCAAGGTGCAATTCTGAAATTTTTTGCTTTTTCCTGCTCCTCTTAGCATGATAAAGAAGATTCAAAGAGAGTGAGATGCCAGCTCCTTTCATTCAGTCAGTAGCTTCAATCATTTCTGGACGTTTTTCAATGGCAAAAACCAATGAATATTGTAAATGCACAAACAGTAATTTCTCCGCATTGCAAGGTGCAATTCTGAAATTTTTTGCTTTTTCCTGCTCCTCTTAGCATGATAAAGAAGATTCAAAGAGAGTGAGATGCCAGCTCCTTTCATTCAGTCAGTACCTTCAATCATTTCTGGACGTTTTTCAATGGCAAAAATCAATGAATATTGTAAATGCACAAACAGTAATTTCTCCGCATTGCAAGGTGCAATTCTGAAATTTTTTGCTTTTTCCCGCTCCTCTTAGCATGATAAAGAAGATTCAAAGAGAGTGAGGTGCCAGCTCCTTTCATTCAGTCAGTAGCTTCAAACATTTCTGGTATATGAATAACATGTTTTTCAATGGCAAAAATCAATGAATATTGTAAATACACAAACAGTAATTTCTCCGCATTGCAAGGTGCAATTCTGAAATTTTTTGCTTTTTCCTGCTCCTCTTAGCATGATAAAGAAGATTCAAAGAGAGTGAGATGCCAGCTCCTTTCATTCAGTCAGTAGCTTCAATCATTTCTGGACGTTTTTCAATGGCAAAAATCAATGAATATTGTAAATGCACAAACAGTAATTTCTCCGCATTGCAAGGTGCAATTCTGAAATTTTTTGCTTTTTCCTGCTCCTCTTAGCATGATAAAGAAGATTCAAAGAGAGTGAGATGTCAGCTCCTTTCATTCAGTCAGTAGCTTCAAACATTTCTGGTATATGAATAACATGATGTTTTTCAATGGCAAAAATCAATGAATATTGTAAATGCACAAACAGTAATTTCTCCGCATTGCAAGGTGCAATTCTGAAATTTTTTGCTTTTTCCTGCTCCTCTTAGCATGATAAAGAAGATTCAAAGAGAGTGAGATGCCAGCTCCTTTCGTTCAGTCAGTAGCTTCAATCATTTCTGGACGTTTTTCAATGGCAAAAACCAATGAATATTGTAAATGCACAAACAGTAATTTCTCCGCATTGCAAGGTGCAATTCTGAAATTTTTTGCTTTTTCCTGCTCCTCTTAGCATGATAAAGAAGATTCAAAGAGAGTGAGATGCCAGCTCCTTTCATTCAGTCAGTACCTTCAATCATTTCTGGACGTTTTTCAATGGCAAAAATCAATGAATATTGTAAATGCACAAACTAATTTCTCCGCATTGCAAGGTGCAATTCTGAAATTTTTTGCTTTTTCCCGCTCCTCTTAGCATGATAAAGAAGATTCAAAGAGAGTGAGGTGCCAGCTCCTTTCATTCAGTCAGTAGCTTCAAACATTTCTGGTATATGAATAACATGATGTTTTTCAATGGCAAAAATCAATGAATATTGTAAATGCACAAACAGTAATTTCTCCGCATTGCAAGGTGCAATTCTGAAATTTTTTGCTTTTTCCTGCTCCTCTTAGCATGATAAAGAAGATTCAAAGAGAGTGAGATGCCAGCTCCTTTCATTCAGTCAGTAGCTTCAAACATTTCTGGTATATGAATAACATGATGTTTTTCAATGGCAAAAATCAATGAATATTGTAAATGCACAAACATTAATTTCTCCGCATTGCAAGGTGCAATTCTGAAATTTTTTGCTTTTTCCTGCTCCTCTTAGCATGATAAAGAAGATTCAAAGAGAGTGAGATGCCAGCTCCTTTCATTCAGTCAGTAGCTTCAATCATTTCTGGATGTTTTTCAATGGCAAAAATCAATGAATATTGTAAATGCACAAACAGTAATTTCTCCGCATTGCAAGGTGCAATTCTGAAATTTTTTGCTTTTTCCTGCTCCTCTTAGCATGATAAAGAAGATTCAAAGAGAGTGAGATGTCAGCTCCTTTCATTCAGTCAGTAGCTTCAAACATTTCTGGTATATGAATAACATGATGTTTTTCAATGGCAAAAATCAATGAATATTGTAAATGCACAAACAGTAATTTCTCCGCATTGCAAGGTGCAATTCTGAAATTTTTTGCTTTTTCCTGCTCCTCTTAGCATGATAAAGAAGATTCAAAGAGAGTGAGATGCCAGCTCCTTTCATTCAGTCAGTAGCTTCAAACATTTCTGGTATATGAATAACATGATGTTTTTCAATGGCAAAAATCAATGAATATTGTAAATGCACAAACAGTAATTTCTCCGCATTGCAAGGTGCAAGTCTGAAATTTTTTTGCTTTTTCCTGCTCCTCTTAGCATGATAAAGAAGATTCAAAGAGAGTGAGATGCCAGCTACTTTCATTCAGTCAGTAGCTTCAATCATTTCTGGACGTTTTTCAATGGTAAAAATCAATGAATATTGTAAATGCACAAACAGTAATTTCTCCACATTGCAAGGTGCAATTCTGAAATTTTTTGCTTTTTCCTGCTCCTCTTAGCATGATAAAGAAGATTCAAAGAGAGTGAGATGCCAGCTCCTTTCATTCAGTCAGTAGCTTCAAACATTTCTGGTATATGAATAACATGATGTTTTTCAATGGCAAAAATCAATGAATATTGTAAATGCACAAACAGTAATTTCTCCGCATTGCAAGGTGCAATTCTGAAATTTTTTGCTTTTTCCTGCTCCTCTTAGCATGATAAAGAAGATTCAAAGAGAGTGAGATGCCAGCTCCTTTCATTCAGTCAGTAGCTTCAAACATTTCTGGTATATGAATAACATGATGTTTTTCAATGGCAAAAATCAATGAATATTGTAAATGCACAAACAGTAATTTCTCCGCATTGCAAGGTGCAAGTCTGAAATTTTTTGCTTTTTCCTGCTCCTCTTAGCATGATAAAGAAGATTCAAAGAGAGTGAGATGCCAGCTACTTTCATTCAGTCAGTAGCTTCAATCATTTCTGGACGTTTTTCAATGGTAAAAATCAATGAATATTGTAAATGCACAAACAGTAATTTCTCCACATTGCAAGGTGCAATTCTGAAATTTTTTGCTTTTTCCTGCTCCTCTTAGCATGATAAAGAAGATTCAAAGAGAGTGAGATGCCAGCTCCTTTCATTCAGTCAGTAGCTTCAAACATTTCTGGTATATGAATAACATGATGTTTTTCAATGGCAAAAATCAATGAATATTGTAAATGCACAAACAGTAATTTCTCCGCATTGCAAGGTGCAATTCTGAAATTTTTTGCTTTTTCCTGCTCCTCTTAGCATGATAAAGAAGATTCAAAGAGAGTGAGATGCCAGCTCCTTTCATTCAGTCAGTAGCTTCAATCATTTCTGGATGTTTTTCAATGGCAAAAATCAATGAATATTGTAAATGCACAAACTGTAATTTCTCCGCATTGCAACGTGCAATTCTGAAATTTTTTGCTTTTTCCTGCTCCTCTTAGCATGATAAAGAAGATTCAAAGAGAGTGAGATGCCAGCTCCTTTCATTCAGTCAGTAGCTTCAATCATTTCTGGACGTTTTTCAATGGCAAAAACCAATGAATATTGTAAATGCACAAACAGTAATTTCTCCGCATTGCAAGGTGCAATTCTGAAATTTTTTGCTTTTTCCTGCTCCTCTTAGCATGATAAAGAAGATTCAAAGAGAGTGAGATGCCAGCTCCTTTCATTCAGTCAGTACCTTCAATCATTTCTGGACGTTTTTCAATGGCAAAAATCAATGAATATTGTAAATGCACAAACAGTAATTTCTCCGCATTGCAAGGTGCAATTCTGAAATTTTTTGCTTTTTCCCGCTCCTCTTAGCATGATAAAGAAGATTCAAAGAGAGTGAGGTGCCAGCTCCTTTCATTCAGTCAGTAGCTTCAAACATTTCTGGTATATGAATAACATGTTTTTCAATGGCAAAAATCAATGAATATTGTAAATGCACAAACAGTAATTTCTCCGCATTGCAAGGTGCAATTCTGAAATTTTTTGCTTTTTCCTGCTCCTCTTAGCATGATAAAGAAGATTCAAAGAGAGTGAGATGCCAGCTCCTTTCATTCAGTCAGTAGCTTCAATCATTTCTGGACGTTTTTCAATGGCAAAAATCAATGAATATTGTAAATGCACAAACAGTAATTTCTCCGCATTGCAAGGTGCAATTCTGAAATTTTTTGCTTTTTCCTGCTCCTCTTAGCATGATAAAGAAGATTCAAAGAGAGTGAGATGTCAGCTCCTTTCATTCAGTCAGTAGCTTCAAACATTTCTGGTATATGAATAACATGATGTTTTTCAATGGCAAAAATCAATGAATATTGTAAATGCACAAACAGTAATTTCTCCGCATTGCAAGGTGCAATTCTGAAATTTTTTGCTTTTTCCTGCTCCTCTTAGCATGATAAAGAAGATTCAAAGAGAGTGAGATGCCAGCTCCTTTCGTTCAGTCAGTAGCTTCAATCATTTCTGGACGTTTTTCAATGGCAAAAACCAATGAATATTGTAAATGCACAAACAGTAATTTCTCCGCATTGCAAGGTGCAATTCTGAAATTTTTTGCTTTTTCCTGCTCCTCTTAGCATGATAAAGAAGATTCAAAGAGAGTGAGATGCCAGCTCCTTTCATTCAGTCAGTACCTTCAATCATTTCTGGACGTTTTTCAATGGCAAAAATCAATGAATATTGTAAATGCACAAACTAATTTCTCCGCATTGCAAGGTGCAATTCTGAAATTTTTTGCTTTTTCCCGCTCCTCTTAGCATGATAAAGAAGATTCAAAGAGAGTGAGGTGCCAGCTCCTTTCATTCAGTCAGTAGCTTCAAACATTTCTGGTATATGAATAACATGTTTTTCAATGGCAAAAATCAATGAATATTGTAAATGCACAAACAGTAATTTCTCCGCATTGCAAGGTGCAATTCTGAAATTTTTTGCTTTTTCCTGCTCCTCTTAGCATGATAAAGAAGATTCAAAGAGAGTGAGATGCCAGCTCCTTTCATTCAGTCAGTAGCTTCAATCATTTCTGGACGTTTTTCAATGGCAAAAATCAATGAATATTGTAAATGCACAAACAGTAATTTCTCCGCATTGCAAGGTGCAATTCTGAAATTTTTTGCTTTTTCCTGCTCCTCTTAGCATGATAAAGAAGATTCAAAGAGAGTGAGATGTCAGCTCCTTTCATTCAGTCAGTAGCTTCAAACATTTCTGGTATATGAATAACATGATGTTTTTCAATGGCAAAAATCAATGAATATTGTAAATGCACAAACAGTAATTTCTCCGCATTGCAAGGTGCAATTCTGAAATTTTTTGCTTTTTCCTGCTCCTCTTAGCATGATAAAGAAGATTCAAAGAGAGTGAGATGACAGCTCCTTTCATTCAGTCAGTAGCTTCAATCATTTCTGGATGTTTTTCAATGGCAAAAATCAATGAATATTGTAAATGCACAAACAGTAATTTCTCCGCATTGCAAGGTGCAATTCTGAAATTTTTTGCTTTTTCCTGCTCCTCTTAGCATGATAAAGAAGATTCAAAGAGAGTGAGATGCCAGCTCCTTTCATTCAGTCAGTAGCTTCAATCATTTCTGGACGTTTTTCAATGGCAAAAATCAATGAATATTGTAAATGCACAAACAGTAATTTCTCCGCATTGCAAGGTGCAATTCAGAAATTTTTTGCTTTTTCCTGCTCCTCTTAGCATGATAAAGAAGATTCAAAGAGAGTGAGATGTCAGCTCCTTTCATTCAGTCAGTAGCTTCAAACATTTCTGGTATATGAATAACATGATGTTTTTCAATGGCAAAAATCAATGAATATTGTAAATGCACAAACAGTAATTTCTCCGCATTGCAAGGTGCAATTCTGAAATTTTTTGCTTTTTCCTGCTCCTCTTAGCATGATAAAGAAGATTCAAAGAGAGTGAGATGCCAGCTCCTTTCGTTCAGTCAGTAGCTTCAATCATTTCTGGACGTTTTTCAATGGCAAAAATCATTGAATATTATAAATGCACAAACAGTAATTTCTCCGCATTGCAAGGTGCAATTCTGAAATTTTTTACTTTTTCCTGCTCCTCTTAGCATGATAAAGAAGATTCAAAGAGAGTGAGATGCCAGCTCCTTTCATTCAGTCAGTAGCTTCAATCATTTCTGGTATATGAATAACATGATGTTTTTCAATGGCAAAAATCAATGAATATTGTAAATGCACAAACAGTAATTTCTCCGCATTGCAAGGTGCAATTCTGAAATTTTTTGCTTTTTCCTGCTCCTCTTAGCATGATAAAGAAGATTCAAAGAGAGTGAGATGCCAGCTCCTTTCATTCAGTCAGTAGCTTCAAACATTTCTGGTATATGAATAACATGATGTTTTTCAATGGCAAAAATCAATGAATATTGTAAATGCACAAACAGTAATTTCTCCGCATTGCAAGGTGCAAGTCTGAAATTTTTTGCTTTTTCCTGCTCCTCTTAGCATGATAAAGAAGATTCAAAGAGAGTGAGATGCCATCTACTTTCATTCAGTCAGTAGCTTCAATCATTTCTGGACGTTTTTCAATGGTAAAAATCAATGAATATTGTAAATGCACAAACAGTAATTTCTCCACATTGCAAGGTGCAATTCTGAAATTTTTTGCTTTTTCCTGCTCCTCTTAGCATGATAAAGAAGATTCAAAGAGAGTGAGATGCCAGCTCCTTTCATTCAGTCAGTAGCTTCAAACATTTCTGGTATATGAATAACATGATGTTTTTCAATGGCAAAAATCAATGAATATTGTAAATGCACAAACAGTAATTTCTCCGCATTGCAAGGTGCAATTCTGAAATTTTTTGCTTTTTCCTGCTCCTCTTAGCATGATAAAGAAGATTCAAAGAGAGTGAGATGCCAGCTCCTTTCATTCAGTCAGTAGCTTCAAACATTTCTGGTATATGAATAACATGATGTTTTTCAATGGCAAAAATCAATGAATATTGTAAATGCACAAACAGTAATTTCTCCGCATTGCAAGGTGCAAGTCTGAAATTTTTTGCTTTTTCCTGCTCCTCTTAGCATGATAAAGAAGATTCAAAGAGAGTGAGATGCCAGCTACTTTCATTCAGTCAGTAGCTTCAATCATTTCTGGACGTTTTTCAATGGTAAAAATCAATGAATATTGTAAATGCACAAACAGTAATTTCTCCGCATTGCAAGGTGCAATTCTGAAATTTTTTGCTTTTTCCTGCTCCTCTTAGCATGATAAAGAAGATTCAAAGAGAGTGAGATGCCAGCTCCTTTCATTCAGTCAGTAGCTTCAATCATTTCTGGACGTTTTTCAATGGCAAAAACCAATGAATATTGTAAATGCACAAACAGTAATTTCTCCGCATTGCAAGGTGCAATTCTGAAATTTTTTGCTTTTTCCTGCTCCTCTTAGCATGATAAAGAAGATTCAAAGAGAGTGAGATGCCAGCTCCTTTCATTCAGTCAGTACCTTCAATCATTTCTGGACGTTTTTCAATGGCAAAAATCAATGAATATTGTAAATGCACAAACAGTAATTTCTCCGCATTGCAAGGTGCAATTCTGAAATTTTTTGCTTTTTCCTGCTCCTCTTAGCATGATAAAGAAGATTCAAAGAGAGTGAGATGCCAGCTCCTTTCATTCAGTCAGTAGCTTCAAACATTTCTGGTATATGAATAACATGATGTTTTTCAATGGCAAAAATCAATGAATATTGTAAATGCACAAACAGTAATTTCTCCGCATTGCAAGGTGCAATTCTGAAATTTTTTGCTTTTTCCTGCTCCTCTTAGCATGATAAAGAAGATTCAAAGAGAGTGAGATGCCAGCTCCTTTCATTCAGTCAGTAGCTTCAATCATTTCTGGATGTTTTTCAATGGCAAAAATCAATGAATATTGTAAATGCACAAACAGTAATTTCTCCGCATTGCAAGGTGCAATTCTGAAATTTTTTGCTTTTTCCTGCTCCTCTTAGCATGATAAAGAAGATTCAAAGAGAGTGAGATGTCAGCTCCTTTCATTCAGTCAGTAGCTTCAAACATTTCTGGTATATGAATAACATGATGTTTTTCAATGGCAAAAATCAATGAATATTGTAAATGCACAAACAGTAATTTCTCCGCATTGCAAGGTGCAATTCTGAAATTTTTTGCTTTTTCCTGCTCCTCTTAGCATGATAAAGAAGATTCAAAGAGAGTGAGATGCCAGCTCCTTTCATTCAGTCAGTAGCTTCAATCATTTCTGGATGTTTTTCAATGGCAAAAATCAATGAATATTGTAAATGCACAAACAGTAATTTCTCCGCATTGCAAGGTGCAATTCTGAAATTTTTTGCTTTTTCCTGCTCCTCTTAGCATGATAAAGAAGATTCAAAGAGAGTGAGATGCCAGCTCCTTTCATTCAGTCAGTAGCTTCAAACATTTCTGGTATATGAATAACATGATGTTTTTCAATGGCAAAAATAAATGAATATTGTAAATGCACAAACAGTAATTTCTCCGCATTGCAAGGTGCAAGTCTGAAATTTTTTGCTTTTTCCTGCTCCTCTTAGCATGATAAAGAAGATTCAAAGAGAGTGAGATGCCAGCTACTTTCATTCAGTCAGTAGCTTCAATCATTTCTGGACGTTTTTCAATGGTAAAAATCAATGAATATTGTAAATGCACAAACAGTAATTTCTCCACATTGCAAGGTGCAATTCTGAAATTTTTTGCTTTTTCCTGCTCCTCTTAGCATGATAAAGAAGATTCAAAGAGGGTGAGATGCCAGCTCCTTTCATTCAGTCAGTAGCTTCAAACATTTCTGGTATATGAATAACATGATGTTTTTCAATGGCAAAAATCAATGAATATTGTAAATGCACAAACAGTAATTTCTCCGCATTGCAAGGTGCAATTCTGAAATTTTTTGCTTTTTCCTGCTCCTCTTAGCATGATAAAGAAGATTCAAAGAGAGTGAGATGCCAGCTCCTTTCATTCAGTCAGTAGCTTCAATCATTTCTGGATGTTTTTCAATGGCAAAAATCAATGAATATTGTAAATGCACAAACTGTAATTTCTCCGCATTGCAAGGTGCAATTCTGAAATTTTTTGCTTTTTCCTGCTCCTCTTAGCATGGTAAAGAAGATTCAAAGAGAGTGAGATGCCAGCTCCTTTCATTCAGTCAGTAGCTTCAATCATTTCTGGATGTTTTTCAGTGGCAAAAATCAATGAATATTGTAAATGCACAAACAGTAATTTCTCCGCATTGCAAGGTGCAATTCTGAAATTTTTTGCTTTTTCCTGCTCCTCTTAGCATGATAAAGAAGATTCAAAGAGAGTGAGATGCCAGCTCCTTTCATTCAGTCAGTACCTTCAATCATTTCTGGATGTTTTTCAATGGCAAAAATCAATGAATATTGTAAATGCACAAACAGTAATTTCTCCGCATTGCAAGGTGCAATTCTGAAATTTTTTGCTTTTTCCCGCTCCTCTTAGCATGATAAAGAAGATTCAAAGAGAGTGAGGTGCCAGCTCCTTTCATTCAGTCAGTAGCTTCAAACATTTCTGGTATATGAATAACATGTTTTTCAATGGCAAAAATCAATGAATATTGTAAATGCACAAACAGTAATTTCTCCGCATTGCAAGGTGCAATTCTGAAATTTTTTGATTTTTCCTGCTCCTCTTAGCATGATAAAGAAGATTCAAAGAGAGTGAGATGCCAGCTCCTTTCATTCAGTCAGTAGCTTCAATCATTTCTGGACGTTTTTCAATGGCAAAAATCAATGAATATTGTAAATGCACAAACAGTAATTTCTCCGCATTGCAAGGTGCAATTCTGAAATTTTTTGCTTTTTCCTGCTCCTCTTAGCATGATAAAGAAGATTCAAAGAGAGTGAGATGCCAGCTCCTTTCATTCAGTCAGTAGCTTCAATCATTTCTGGACGTTTTTCAATGGCAAAAATCACTGAATATTGTAAATGCACAAACAGTAATTTCTCCGCATTGCAAGGTGCAATTCTGAAATTTTTTGCTTTTTCCTGCTCCTCTTAGCATGATAAAGAAGATTCAAAGAGAGTGAGATGCCAGCTCCTTTCATTCAGTCAGTAGCTTCAAACATTTCTGGTATATGAATAACATGATGTTTTTCAATGGCAAAAATCAATGAATATTGTAAATGCACAAACAGTAATTTCTCCGCATTGCAAGGTGCAAGTCTGAAATTTTTTGCTTTTTCCTGCTCCTCTTAGCATGATAAAGAAGATTCAAAGAGAGTGAGATGCCAGTTACTTTCATTCAGTCAGTAGCTTCAATCATTTCTGGACGTTTTTCAATGGTAAAAATCAATGAATATTGTAAATGCACAAACAGTAATTTCTCCACATTGCAAGGTGCAATTCTGAAATTTTTTGCTTTTTCCTGCTCCTCTTAGCATGATAAAGAAGATTCAAAGAGAGTGAGATGCCAGCTCCTTTCATTCAGTCAGTAGCTTCAAACATTTCTGGTATATGAATAACATGATGTTTTTCAATGGCAAAAATCAATGAATATTGTAAATGCACAAACAGTAATTTCTCCGCATTGCAAGGTGCAATTCTGAAATTTTTTGCTTTTTCCTGCTCCTCTTAGCATGATAAAGAAGATTCAAAGAGAGTGAGATGCCAGCTCCTTTCATTCAGTCAGTAGCTTCAATCATTTCTGGATGTTTTTCAATGGCAAAAATCAATGAATATTGTAAATGCACAAACTGTAATTTCTCCGCATTGCAAGGTGCAATTCTGAAATTTTTTGCTTTTTCCTGCTCCTCTTAGCATGATAAAGAAGATTCAAAGAGAGTGAGATGCCAGCTCCTTTCATTCAGTCAGTAGCTTCAATCATTTCTGGACGTTTTTCAATGGCAAAAACCAATGAATATTGTAAATGCACAAACAGTAATTTCTCCGCATTGCAAGGTGCAATTCTGAAATTTTTTGCTTTTTCCTGCTCCTCTTAGCATGATAAAGAAGATTCAAAGAGAGTGAGATGCCAGCACCTTTCATTCAGTCAGTACCTTCAATCATTTCTGGACGTTTTTCAATGGCAAAAATCAATGAATATTGTAAATGCACAAACAGTAATTTCTCCGCATTGCAAGGTGCAATTCTGAAATTTTTTGCTTTTTCCCGCTCCTCTTAGCATGATAAAGAAGATTCAAAGAGAGTGAGGTGCCAGCTCCTTTCATTCAGTCAGTAGCTTCAAACATTTCTGGTATATGAATAACATGTTTTTCAATGGCAAAAATCAATGAATATTGTAAATGCACAAACAGTAATTTCTCCGCATTGCAAGGTGCAATTCTGAAATTTTTTGCTTTTTCCTGCTCCTCTTAGCATGATAAAGAAGATTCAAAGAGAGTGAGATGCCAGCTCCTTTCATTCAGTCAGTAGCTTCAATCATTTCTGGACGTTTTTCAATGGCAAAAATCAATGAATATTGTAAATGCACAAACAGCAATTTCTCCGCATTGCAAGGTGCAATTCTGAAATTTTTTGCTTTTTCCTGCTCCTCTTAGCATGATAAAGAAGATTCAAAGAGAGTGAGATGTCAGCTCCTTTCATTCAGTCAGTAGCTTCAAACATTTCTGGTATATGAATAACATGATGTTTTTCAATGGCAAAAATCAATGAATATTGTAAATGCACAAACAGTAATTTCTCCGCATTGCAAGGTGCAATTCTGAAATTTTTTGCTTTTTCCTGCTCCTCTTAGCATGATAAAGAAGATTCAAAGAGAGTAAGATGCCAGCTCCTTTCATTCAGTCAGTAGCTTCAATCATTTCTGGATGTTTTTCAATGGCAAAAATCAATGAATATTGTAAATGCACAAACAGTAATTTCTCCGCATTGCAAGGTGCAATTCTGAAATTTTTTACTTTTTCCTGCTCCTCTTAGCATGATAAAGAAGATTCAAAGAGAGTGAGATGCCAGCTCCTTTCATTCAGTCAGTAGCTTCAATCATTTCTGGTATATGAATAACATGATGTTTTTCAATGGCAAAAATCAATGAATATTGTAAATGCACAAACAGTAATTTCTCCGCATTGCAAGGTGCAATTCTGAAATTTTTTGCTTTTTCCTGCTCCTCTTAGCATGATAAAGAAGATTCAAAGAGAGTGAGATGCCAGCTCCTTTCATTCAGTCAGTAGCTTCAATCATTTCTGGACGTTTTTCAATGGCAAAAACCAATGAATATTGTAAATGCACAAACAGTAATTTCTCCGCATTGCAAGGTGCAATTCTGAAATTTTTTGCTTTTTCCTGCTCCTCTTAGCATGATAAAGAAGATTCAAAGAGAGTGAGATGCCAGCTCCTTTCATTCAGTCAGTACCTTCAATCATTTCTGGACGTTTTTCAATGGCAAAAATCAATGAATATTGTAAATGCACAAACAGTAATTTCTCCGCATTGCAAGGTGCAATTCTGAAATTTTTTGCTTTTTCCCGCTCCTCTTAGCATGATAAAGAAGATTCAAAGAGAGTGAGGTGCCAGCTCCTTTCATTCAGTCAGTAGCTTCAAACATTTCTGGTATATGAATAACATGTTTTTCAATGGCAAAAATCAATGAATATTGTAAATGCACAAACAGTAATTTCTCCGCATTGCAAGGTGCAATTCTGAAATTTTTTGCTTTTTCCTGCTCCTCTTAGCATGATAAAGAAGATTCAAAGAGAGTGAGATGCCAGCTCCTTTCATTCAGTCAGTAGCTTCAATCATTTCTGGACGTTTTTCAATGGCAAAAATCAATGAATATTGTAAATGCACAAACAGTAATTTCTCCGCATTGCAAGGTGCAATTCTGAAATTTTTTGCTTTTTCCTGCTCCTCTTAGCATGATAAAGAAGATTCAAAGAGAGTGAGATGTCAGCTCCTTTCATTCAGTCAGTAGCTTCAAACATTTCTGGTATATGAATAACATGATGTTTTTCAATGGCAAAAATCAATGAATATTGTAAATGCACAAACAGTAATTTCTCCGCATTGCAAGGTGCAATTCTGAAATTTTTTGCTTTTTCCTGCTCCTCTTAGCATGATAAAGAAGATTCAAAGAGAGTGAGATGCCAGCTCCTTTCGTTCAGTCAGTAGCTTCAATCATTTCTGGACGTTTTTCAATGGCAAAAACCAATGAATATTGTAAATGCACAAACAGTAATTTCTCCGCATTGCAAGGTGCAATTCTGAAATTTTTTGCTTTTTCCTGCTCCTCTTAGCATGATAAAGAAGATTCAAAGAGAGTGAGATGCCAGCTCCTTTCATTCAGTCAGTACCTTCAATCATTTCTGGACGTTTTTCAATGGCAAAAATCAATGAATATTGTAAATGCACAAACTAATTTCTCCGCATTGCAAGGTGCAATTCTGAAATTTTTTGCTTTTTCCCGCTCCTCTTAGCATGATAAAGAAGATTCAAAGAGAGTGAGGTGCCAGCTCCTTTCATTCAGTCAGTAGCTTCAAACATTTCTGGTATATGAATAACATGTTTTTCAATGGCAAAAATCAATGAATATTGTAAATGCACAAACAGTAATTTCTCCGCATTGCAAGGTGCAATTCTGAAATTTTTTGCTTTTTCCTGCTCCTCTTAGCATGATAAAGAAGATTCAAAGAGAGTGAGATGCCAGCTCCTTTCATTCAGTCAGTAGCTTCAATCATTTCTGGACGTTTTTCAATGGCAAAAATCAATGAATATTGTAAATGCACAAACAGTAATTTCTCCGCATTGCAAGGTGCAATTCTGAAATTTTTTGCTTTTTCCTGCTCCTCTTAGCATGATAAAGAAGATTCAAAGAGAGTGAGATGTCAGCTCCTTTCATTCAGTCAGTAGCTTCAAACATTTCTGGTATATGAATAACATGATGTTTTTCAATGGCAAAAATCAATGAATATTGTAAATGCACAAACAGTAATTTCTCCGCATTGCAAGGTGCAATTCTGAAATTTTTTGCTTTTTCCTGCTCCTCTTAGCATGATAAAGAAGATTCAAAGAGAGTGAGATGCCAGCTCCTTTCATTCAGTCAGTAGCTTCAATCATTTCTGGATGTTTTTCAATGGCAAAAATCAATGAATATTGTAAATGCACAAACAGTAATTTCTCCGCATTGCAAGGTGCAATTCTGAAATTTTTTGCTTTTTCCTGCTCCTCTTAGCATGATAAAGAAGATTCAAAGAGAGTGAGATGCCAGCTCCTTTCATTCAGTCAGTAGCTTCAATCATTTCTGGACGTTTTTCAATGGCAAAAATCAATGAATATTGTAAATGCACAAACAGTAATTTCTCCGCATTGCAAGGTGCAATTCTGAAATTTTTTGCTTTTTCCTGCTCCTCTTAGCATGATAAAGAAGATTCAAAGAGAGTGAGATGTCAGCTCCTTTCATTCAGTCAGTAGCTTCAAACATTTCTGGTATATGAATAACATGATGTTTTTCAATGGCAAAAATCAATGAATATTGTAAATGCACAAACAGTAATTTCTCCGCATTGCAAGGTGCAATTCTGAAATTTTTTGCTTTTTCCTGCTCCTCTTAGCATGATAAAGAAGATTCAAAGAGAGTGAGATGCCAGCTCCTTTCATTCAGTCAGTAGCTTCAATCATTTCTGGATGTTTTTCAATGGCAAAAATCAATGAATATTGTAAATGCACAAACAGTAATTTCTCCGCATTGCAAGGTGCAATTCTGAAATTTTTTGCTTTTTCCTGCTCCTCTTAGCATGATAAAGAAGATTCAAAGAGAGTGAGATGCCAGCTCCTTTCGTTCAGTCAGTAGCTTCAATCATTTCTGGACGTTTTTCAATGGCAAAAATCATTGAATATTATAAATGCACAAACAGTAATTTCTCCGCATTGCAAGGTGCAATTCTGAAATTTTTTACTTTTTCCTGCTCCTCTTAGCATGATAAAGAAGATTCAAAGAGAGTGAGATGCCAGCTCCTTTCATTCAGTCAGTAGCTTCAATCATTTCTGGTATATGAATAACATGATGTTTTTCAATGGCAAAAATCAATGAATATTGTAAATGCACAAACAGTAATTTCTCCGCATTGCAAGGTGCAATTCTGAAATTTTTTGCTTTTTCCTGCTCCTCTTAGCATGATAAAGAAGATTCAAAGAGAGTGAGATGCCAGCTCCTTTCATTCAGTCAGTAGCTTCAAACATTTCTGGTATATGAATAACATGATGTTTTTCAATGGCAAAAATCAATGAATATTGTAAATGCACAAACAGTAATTTCTCCGCATTGCAAGGTGCAAGTCTGAAATTTTTTGCTTTTTCCTGCTCCTCTTAGCATGATAAAGAAGATTCAAAGAGAGTGAGATGCCAGCTACTTTCATTCAGTCAGTAGCTTCAATCATTTCTGGACGTTTTTCAATGGTAAAAATCAATGAATATTGTAAATGCACAAACAGTAATTTCTCCACATTGCAAGGTGCAATTCTGAAATTTTTTGCTTTTTCCTGCTCCTCTTAGCATGATAAAGAAGATTCAAAGAGAGTGAGATGCCAGCTCCTTTCATTCAGTCAGTAGCTTCAAACATTTCTGGTATATGAATAACATGATGTTTTTCAATGGCAAAAATCAATGAATATTGTAAATGCACAAACAGTAATTTCTCCGCATTGCAAGGTGCAATTCTGAAATTTTTTGCTTTTTCCTGCTCCTCTTAGCATGATAAAGAAGATTCAAAGAGAGTGAGATGCCAGCTCCTTTCATTCAGTCAGTAGCTTCAAACATTTCTGGTATATGAATAACATGATGTTTTTCAATGGCAAAAATCAATGAATATTGTAAATGCACAAACAGTAATTTCTCCGCATTGCAAGGTGCAAGTCTGAAATTTTTTGCTTTTTCCTGCTCCTCTTAGCATGATAAAGAAGATTCAAAGAGAGTGAGATGCCAGCTACTTTCATTCAGTCAGTAGCTTCAATCATTTCTGGACGTTTTTCAATGGTAAAAATCAATGAATATTGTAAATGCACAAACAGTAATTTCTCCGCATTGCAAGGTGCAATTCTGAAATTTTTTGCTTTTTCCTGCTCCTCTTAGCATGATAAAGAAGATTCAAAGAGAGTGAGATGCCAGCTCCTTTCATTCAGTCAGTAGCTTCAATCATTTCTGGACGTTTTTCAATGGCAAAAACCAATGAATATTGTAAATGCACAAACAGTAATTTCTCCGCATTGCAAGGTGCAATTCTGAAATTTTTTGCTTTTTCCTGCTCCTCTTAGCATGATAAAGAAGATTCAAAGAGAGTGAGATGCCAGCTCCTTTCATTCAGTCAGTACCTTCAATCATTTCTGGACGTTTTTCAATGGCAAAAATCAATGAATATTGTAAATGCACAAACAGTAATTTCTCCGCATTGCAAGGTGCAATTCTGAAATTTTTTGCTTTTTCCTGTTCCTCTTAGCATGATAAAGAAGATTCAAAGAGAGTGAGATGCCAGCTCCTTTCATTCAGTCAGTAGCTTCAAACATTTCTGGTATATGAATAACATGATGTTTTTCAATGGCAAAAATCAATGAATATTGTAAATGCACAAACAGTAATTTCTCCGCATTGCAAGGTGCAATTCTGAAATTTTTTGCTTTTTCCTGCTCCTCTTAGCATGATAAAGAAGATTCAAAGAGAGTGAGATGCCAGCTCCTTTCATTCAGTCAGTAGCTTCAATCATTTCTGGATGTTTTTCAATGGCAAAAATCAATGAATATTGTAAATGCACAAACAGTAATTTCTCCGCATTGCAAGGTGCAATTCTGAAATTTTTTGCTTTTTCCTGCTCCTCTTAGCATGATAAAGAAGATTCAAAGAGAGTGAGATGTCAGCTCCTTTCATTCAGTCAGTAGCTTCAAACATTTCTGGTATATGAATAACATGATGTTTTTCAATGGCAAAAATCAATGAATATTGTAAATGCACAAACAGTAATTTCTCCGCATTGCAAGGTGCAATTCTGAAATTTTTTGCTTTTTCCTGCTCCTCTTAGCATGATAAAGAAGATTCAAAGAGAGTGAGATGCCAGCTCCTTTCATTCAGTCAGTAGCTTCAATCATTTCTGGATGTTTTTCAATGGCAAAAATCAATGAATATTGTAAATGCACAAACAGTAATTTCTCCGCATTGCAAGGTGCAATTCTGAAATTTTTTGCTTTTTCCTGCTCCTCTTAGCATGATAAAGAAGATTCAAAGAGAGTGAGATGCCAGCTCCTTTCATTCAGTCAGTAGCTTCAAACATTTCTGGTATATGAATAACATGATGTTTTTCAATGGCAAAAATAAATGAATATTGTAAATGCACAAACAGTAATTTCTCCGCATTGCAAGGTGCAAGTCTGAAATTTTTTGCTTTTTCCTGCTCCTCTTAGCATGATAAAGAAGATTCAAAGAGAGTGAGATGCCAGCTACTTTCATTCAGTCAGTAGCTTCAATCATTTCTGGACGTTTTTCAATGGTAAAAATCAATGAATATTGTAAATGCACAAACAGTAATTTCTCCACATTGCAAGGTGCAATTCTGAAATTTTTTGCTTTTTCCTGCTCCTCTTAGCATGATAAAGAAGATTCAAAGAGGGTGAGATGCCAGCTCCTTTCATTCAGTCAGTAGCTTCAAACATTTCTGGTATATGAATAACATGATGTTTTTCAATGGCAAAAATCAATGAATATTGTAAATGCACAAACAGTAATTTCTCTGCATTGCAAGGTGCAATTCTGAAATTTTTTGCTTTTTCCTGCTCCTCTTAGCATGATAAAGAAGATTCAAAGAGAGTGAGATGCCAGCTCCTTTCATTCAGTCAGTAGCTTCAATCATTTCTGGATGTTTTTCAATGGCAAAAATCAATGAATATTGTAAATGCACAAACTGTAATTTCTCCGCATTGCAAGGTGCAATTCTGAAATTTTTTGCTTTTTCCTGCTCCTCTTAGCATGGTAAAGAAGATTCAAAGAGAGTGAGATGCCAGCTCCTTTCATTCAGTCAGTAGCTTCAATCATTTCTGGATGTTTTTCAGTGGCAAAAATCAATGAATATTGTAAATGCACAAACAGTAATTTCTCCGCATTGCAAGGTGCAATTCTGAAATTTTTTGCTTTTTCCTGCTCCTCTTAGCATGATAAAGAAGATTCAAAGAGAGTGAGATGCCAGCTCCTTTCATTCAGTCAGTACCTTCAATCATTTCTGGATGTTTTTCAATGGCAAAAATCAATGAATATTGTAAATGCACAAACAGTAATTTCTCCGCATTGCAAGGTGCAATTCTGAAATTTTTTGCTTTTTCCCGCTCCTCTTAGCATGATAAAGAAGATTCAAAGAGAGTGAGGTGCCAGCTCCTTTCATTCAGTCAGTAGCTTCAAACATTTCTGGTATATGAATAACATGTTTTTCAATGGCAAAAATCAATGAATATTGTAAATGCACAAACAGTAATTTCTCCGCATTGCAAGGTGCAATTCTGAAATTTTTTGATTTTTACTGCTCCTCTTAGCATGATAAAGAAGATTCAAAGAGAGTGAGATGCCAGCTCCTTTCATTCAGTCAGTAGCTTCAATCATTTCTGGACGTTTTTCAATGGCAAAAATCAATGAATATTGTAAATGCACAAACAGTAATTTCTCCGCATTGCAAGGTGCAATTCTGAAATTTTTTGCTTTTTCCTGCTCCTCTTAGCATGATAAAGAAGATTCAAAGAGAGTGAGATGCCAGCTCCTTTCATTCAGTCAGTAGCTTCAATCATTTCTGGACGTTTTTCAATGGCAAAAATCAATGAATATTGTAAATGCACAAACAGTAATTTCTCCGCATTGCAAGGTGCAATTCTGAAATTTTTTGCTTTTTCCTGCTCCTCTTAGCATGATAAAGAAGATTCAAAGAGAGTGAGATGCCAGCTCCTTTCATTCAGTCAGTAGCTTCAAACATTTCTGGTATATGAATAACATGATGTTTTTCAATGGCAAAAATCAATGAATATTGTAAATGCACAAACAGTAATTTCTCCGCATTGCAAGGTGGAAGTCTGAAATTTTTTGCTTTTTCCTGCTCCTCTTAGCATGATAAAGAAGATTCAAAGAGAGTGAGATGCCAGTTACTTTCATTCAGTCAGTAGCTTCAATCATTTCTGGACGTTTTTCAATGGTAAAAATCAATGAATATTGTAAATGCACAAACAGTAATTTCTCCACATTGCAAGGTGCAATTCTGAAATTTTTTGCTTTTTCCTGCTCCTCTTAGCATGATAAAGAAGATTCAAAGAGAGTGAGATGCCAGCTCCTTTCATTCAGTCAGTAGCTTCAAACATTTCTGGTATATGAATAACATGATGTTTTTCAATGGCAAAAATCAATGAATATTGTAAATGCACAAACAGTAATTTCTCCGCATTGCAAGGTGCAATTCTGAAATTTTTTGCTTTTTCCTGCTCCTCTTAGCATGATAAAGAAGATTCAAAGAGAGTGAGATGCCAGCTCCTTTCATTCAGTCAGTAGCTTCAATCATTTCTGGATGTTTTTCAATGGCAAAAATCAATGAATATTGTAAATGCACAAACTGTAATTTCTCCGCATTGCAAGGTGCAATTCTGAAATTTTTTGCTTTTTCCTGCTCCTCTTAGCATGATAAAGAAGATTCAAAGAGAGTGAGATGCCAGCTCCTTTCATTCAGTCAGTAGCTTCAATCATTTCTGGACGTTTTTCAATGGCAAAAACCAATGAATATTGTAAATGCACAAACAGTAATTTCTCCGCATTGCAAGGTGCAATTCTGAAATTTTTTGCTTTTTCCTGCTCCTCTTAGCATGATAAAGAAGATTCAAAGAGAGTGAGATGCCAGCTCCTTTCATTCAGTCAGTACCTTCAATCATTTCTGGACGTTTTTCAATGGCAAAAATCAATGAATATTGTAAATGCACAAACAGTAATTTCTCCGCATTGCAAGGTGCAATTCTGAAATTTTTTGCTTTTTCCCGCTCCTCTTAGCATGATAAAGAAGATTCAAAGAGAGTGAGGTGCCAGCTCCTTTCATTCAGTCAGTAGCTTCAAACATTTCTGGTATATGAATAACATGTTTTTCAATGGCAAAAATCAATGAATATTGTAAATGCACAAACAGTAATTTCTCCGCATTGCAAGGTGCAATTCTGAAATTTTTTGCTTTTTCCTGCTCCTCTTAGCATGATAAAGAAGATTCAAAGAGAGTGAGATGCCAGCTCCTTTCATTCAGTCAGTAGCTTCAATCATTTCTGGACGTTTTTCAATGGCAAAAATCAATGAATATTGTAAATGCACAAACAGCAATTTCTCCGCATTGCAAGGTGCAATTCTGAAATTTTTTGCTTTTTCCTGCTCCTCTTAGCATGATAAAGAAGATTCAAAGAGAGTGAGATGTCAGCTCCTTTCATTCAGTCAGTAGCTTCAAACATTTCTGGTATATGAATAACATGATGTTTTTCAATGGCAAAAATCAATGAATATTGTAAATGCACAAACAGTAATTTCTCCGCATTGCAAGGTGCAATTCTGAAATTTTTTGCTTTTTCCTGCTCCTCTTAGCATGATAAAGAAGATTCAAAGAGAGTGAGATGCCAGCTCCTTTCATTCAGTCAGTAGCTTCAATCATTTCTGGATGTTTTTCAATGGCAAAAATCAATGAATATTGTAAATGCACAAACAGTAATTTCTCCGCATTGCAAGGTGCAATTCTGAAATTTTTTGCTTTTTCCTGCTCCTCTTAGCATGATAAAGAAGATTCAAAGAGAGTGAGATGCCAGCTCCTTTCGTTCAGTCAGTAGCTTCAATCATTTCCGGACGTTTTTCAATGGCAAAAATCATTGAATATTATAAATGCACAAACAGTAATTTCTCCGCATTGCAAGGTGCAATTCTGAAATTTTTTACTTTTTCCTGCTCCTCTTAGCATGATAAAGAAGATTCAAAGAGAGTGAGATGCCAGCTCCTTTCATTCAGTCAGTAGCTTCAATCATTTCTGGTATATGAATAACATGATGTTTTTCAATGGCAAAAATCAATGAATATTGTAAATGCACAAACAGTAATTTCTCCGCATTGCAAGGTGCAATTCTGAAATTTTTTGCTTTTTCCTGCTCCTCTTAGCATGATAAAGAAGATTCAAAGAGAGTGAGATGCCAGCTCCTTTCATTCAGTCAGTAGCTTCAATCATTTCTGGATGTTTTTCAATGGCAAAAATCAATGAATATTGTAAATGCACAAACAGTAATTTCTCCGCATTGCAAGGTGCAATTCTGAAATTTTTTGCTTTTTCCTGCTCCTCTTAGCATGATAAAGAAGATTCAAAGAGAGTGAGATGCCAGCTCCTTTCGTTCAGTCAGTAGCTTCAATCATTTCTGGACGTTTTTCAATGGCAAAAATCATTGAATATTATAAATGCACAAACAGTAATTTCTCCGCATTGCAAGGTGCAATTCTGAAATTTTTTACTTTTTCCTGCTCCTCTTAGCATGATAAAGAAGATTCAAAGAGAGTGAGATGCCAGCTCCTTTCATTCAGTCAGTAGCTTCAATCATTTCTGGTATATGAATAACATGATGTTTTTCAATGGCAAAAATCAATGAATATTGTAAATGCACAAACAGTAATTTCTCCGCATTGCAAGGTGCAATTCTGAAATTTTTTGCTTTTTCCTGCTCCTCTTAGCATGATAAAGAAGATTCAAAGAGAGTGAGATGCCAGCTCCTTTCATTCAGTCAGTAGCTTCAAACATTTCTGGTATATGAATAACATGATGTTTTTCAATGGCAAAAATCAATGAATATTGTAAATGCACAAACAGTAATTTCTCCGCATTGCAAGGTGCAAGTCTGAAATTTTTTGCTTTTTCCTGCTCCTCTTAGCATGATAAAGAAGATTCAAAGAGAGTGAGATGCCAGCTACTTTCATTCAGTCAGTAGCTTCAATCATTTCTGGACGTTTTTCAATGGTAAAAATCAATGAATATTGTAAATGCACAAACAGTAATTTCTCCACATTGCAAGGTGCAATTCTGAAATTTTTTGCTTTTTCCTGCTCCTCTTAGCATGATAAAGAAGATTCACAGAGAGTGAGATGCCAGCTCCTTTCATTCAGTCAGTAGCTTCAAACATTTCTGGTATATGAATAACATGATGTTTTTCAATGGCAAAAATCAATGAATATTGTAAATGCACAAACAGTAATTTCTCCGCATTGCAAGGTGCAATTCTGAAATTTTTTGCTTTTTCCTGCTCCTCTTAGCATGATAAAGAAGATTCAAAGAGAGTGAGATGCCAGCTCCTTTCATTCAGTCAGTAGCTTCAAACATTTCTGGTATATGAATAACATGATGTTTTTCAATGGCAAAAATCAATGAATATTGTAAATGCACAAACAGTAATTTCTCCGCATTGCAAGGTGCAAGTCTGAAATTTTTTGCTTTTTCCTGCTCCTCTTAGCATGATAAAGAAGATTCAAAGAGAGTGAGATGCCAGCTACTTTCATTCAGTCAGTAGCTTCAATCATTTCTGGACGTTTTTCAATGGTAAAAATCAATGAATATTGTAAATGCACAAACAGTAATTTCTCCACATTGCAAGGTGCAATTCTGAAATTTTTTGCTTTTTCCTGCTCCTCTTAGCATGATAAAGAAGATTCAAAGAGAGTGAGATGCCAGCTCCTTTCATTCAGTCAGTAGCTTCAAACATTTCTGGTATATGAATAACATGATGTTTTTCAATGGCAAAAATCAATGAATATTGTAAATGCACAAACAGTAATTTCTCCGCATTGCAAGGTGCAATTCTGAAATTTTTTGCTTTTTCCTGCTCCTCTTAGCATGATAAAGAAGATTCAAAGAGAGTGAGATGCCAGCTCCTTTCATTCAGTCAGTAGCTTCAATCATTTCTGGATGTTTTTCAATGGCAAAAATCAATGAATATTGTAAATGCACAAACTGTAATTTCTCCGCATTGCAAGGTGCAATTCTGAAATTTTTTGCTTTTTCCTGCTCCTCTTAGCATGATAAAGAAGATTCAAAGAGAGTGAGATGCCAGCTCCTTTCATTCAGTCAGTAGCTTCAATCATTTCTGGACGTTTTTCAATGGCAAAAACCAATGAATATTGTAAATGCACAAACAGTAATTTCTCCGCATTGCAAGGTGCAATTCTGAAATTTTTTGCTTTTTCCTGCTCCTCTTAGCATGATAAAGAAGATTCAAAGAGAGTGAGATGCCAGCTCCTTTCATTCAGTCAGTACCTTCAATCATTTCTGGACGTTTTTCAATGGCAAAAATCAATGAATATTGTAAATGCACAAACAGTAATTTCTCCGCATTGCAAGGTGCAATTCTGAAATTTTTTGCTTTTTCCTGCTCCTCTTAGCATGATAAAGAAGATTCAAAGAGAGTGAGATGCCAGCTCCTTTCATTCAGTCAGTAGCTTCAAACATTTCTGGTATATGAATAACATGATGTTTTTCAATGGCAAAAATCAATGAATATTGTAAATGCACAAACAGTAATTTCTCCGCATTGCAAGGTGCAATTCTGAAATTTTTTGCTTTTTCCTGCTCCTCTTAGCATGATAAAGAAGATTCAAAGAGAGTGAGATGCCAGCTCCTTTCATTCAGTCAGTAGCTTCAATCATTTCTGGATGTTTTTCATTGGCAAAAATCAATGAATATTGTAAATGCACAAACAGTAATTTCTCCGCATTGCAAGGTGCAATTCTGAAATTTTTTGCTTTTTCCTGCTCTTCTTAGCATGATAAAGAAGATTCAAAGAGAGTGAGATGTCAGCTCCTTTCATTCAGTCAGTAGCTTCAAACATTTCTGGTATATGAATAACATGATGTTTTTCAATGGCAAAAATCAATGAATATTGTAAATGCACAAACAGTAATTTCTCCGCATTGCAAGGTGCAATTCTGAAATTTTTTGCTTTTTCCTGCTCCTCTTAGCATGATAAAGAAGATTCAAAGAGAGTGAGATGCCAGCTCCTTTCGTTCAGTCAGTAGCTTCAATCATTTCAGGACGTTTTTCAATGGCAAAAATCATTGAATATTATAAATGCACAAACAGTAATTTCTCCGCATTGCAAGGTGCAATTCTGAAATTTTTTTTACTTTTTCCTGCTCCTCTTAGCATGATAAAGAAGATTCAAAGAGAGTGAGATGCCAGCTCCTTTCATTCAGTCAGTAGCTTCAATCATTTCTGGTATATGAATAACATGATGTTTTTCAATGGCAAAAATCAATGAATATTGTAAATGCACAAACAGTAATTTCTCCGCATTGCAAGGTGCAAGTCTGAAATTTTTTGCTTTTTCCTGCTCCTCTTAGCATGATAAAGAAGATTCAAAGAGAGTGAGATGCCAGCTACTTTCATTCAGTCAGTAGCTTCAATCATTTCTGGACGTTTTTCAATGGTAAAAATCAATGAATATTGTAAATGCACAAACAGTAATTTCTCCACATTGCAAGGTGCAATTCTGAAATTTTTTGCTTTTTCCTGCTCCTCTTAGCATGATAAAGAAGATTCAAAGAGAGTGAGATGCCAGCTCCTTTCATTCAGTCAGTAGCTTCAAACATTTCTGGTATATGAATAACATGATGTTTTTCAATGGCAAAAATCAATGAATATTGTAAATGCACAAACAGTAATTTCTCCGCATTGCAAGGTGCAATTCTGAAATTTTTTGCTTTTTCCTGCTACTCTTAGCATGATAAAGAAGATTCAAAGAGAGTGAGGTGCCAGCTCCTTTCATTCAGTCAGTAGCTTCAAACATTTCTGGTATATGAATAACATGTTTTTCAATGGCAAAAATCAATGAATATTGTAAATGCACAAACAGTAATTTCTCCGCATTGCAAGGTGCAATTCTGAAATTTTTTGCTTTTTCCTGCTCCTCTTAGCATGATAAAGAAGATTCAAAGAGAGTGAGATGCCAGCTCCTTTCATTCAGTCAGTAGCTTCAATCATTTCTGGACGTTTTTCAATGGCAAAAATCAATGAATATTGTAAATGCACAAACAGTAATTTCTCCGCATTGCAAGGTGCAATTCTGAAATTTTTTGCTTTTTCCTGCTCCTCTTAGCATGATAAAGAAGATTCAAAGAGAGTGAGATGTCAGCTCCTTTCATTCAGTCAGTAGCTTCAAACATTTCTGGTATATGAATAACATGATGTTTTTCAATGGCAAAAATCAATGAATATTGTAAATGCACAAACAGTAATTTCTCCGCATTGCAAGGTGCAATTCTGAAATTTTTTGCTTTTTCCTGCTCCTCTTAGCATGATAAAGAAGATTCAAAGAGAGTGAGATGCCAGCTCCTTTCATTCAGTCAGTAGCTTCAATCATTTCTGGATGTTTTTCAATGGCAAAAATCAATGAATATTGTAAATGCACAAACAGTAATTTCTCCGCATTGCAAGGTGCAATTCTGAAATTTTTTGCTTTTTCCCGCTCCTCTTAGCATGATAAAGAAGATTCAAAGAGAGTGGGGTGCCAGCTCCTTTCATTCAGTCAGTAGCTTCAAACATTTCTGGTATATGAATAACATGATGTTTTTCAATGGCAAAAATCAATGAATATTGTAAATGCACAAACAGTAATTTCTCCGCATTGCAAGGTGCAATTCTGAAATTTTTTGCTTTTTCCTGCTCCTCTTAGCATGATAAAGAAGATTCAAAGAGAGTGAGATGCCAGCTCCTTTCATTCAGTCAGTAGCTTCAATCATTTCTGGATGTTTTTCAATGGCAAAAATCAATGAATATTGTAAATGCACAAACAGTAATTTCTCCGCATTGCAAGGTGCAATTCTGAAATTTTTTGCTTTTTCCTGCTCCTCAGCATGATAAAGAAGATTCAAAGAGAGTGAGATGCCAGCTCCTTTCGTTCAGTCAGTAGCTTCAATCATTTCTGGACGTTTTTCAATGGCAAAAATCATTGAATATTATAAATGCACAAACAGTAATTTCTCCGCATTGCAAGGTGCAATTCTGAAATTTTTTACTTTTTCCTGCTCCTCTTAGCATGATAAAGAAGATTCAAAGAGAGTGAGATGCCAGCTCCTTTCATTCAGTCAGTAGCTTCAATCATTTCTGGTATATGAATAACATGATGTTTTTCAATGGCAAAAATCAATGAATATTGTAAATGCACAAACAGTAATTTCTCCGCATTGCAAGGTGCAATTCTGAAATTTTTTGCTTTTTCCTGCTCCTCTTAGCATGATAAAGAAGATTCAAAGAGAGTGAGATGCCAGCTCCTTTCATTCAGTCAGTAGCTTCAAACATTTCTGGTATATGAATAACATGATGTTTTTCAATGGCAAAAATCAATGAATATTGTAAATGCACAAACAGTAATTTCTCCGCATTGCAAGGTGCAAGTCTGAAATTTTTTGCTTTTTCCTGCTCCTCTTAGCATGATAAAGAAGATTCAAAGAGAGTGAGATGCCAGCTACTTTCATTCAGTCAGTAGCTTCAATCATTTCTGGACGTTTTTCAATGGTAAAAATCAATGAATATTGTAAATGCACAAACAGTAATTTCTCCACATTGCAAGGTGCAATTCTGAAATTTTTTGCTTTTTCCTGCTCCTCTTAGCATGATAAAGAAGATTCAAAGAGAGTGAGATGCCAGCTCCTTTCATTCAGTCAGTAGCTTCAAACATTTCTGGTATATGAATAACATGATGTTTTTCAATGGCAAAAATCAATGAATATTGTAAATGCACAAACAGTAATTTCTCCGCATTGCAAGGTGCAATTCTGAAATTTTTTGCTTTTTCCTGCTCCTCTTAGCATGATAAAGAAGATTCAAAGAGAGTGAGATGCCAGCTCCTTTCATTCAGTCAGTAGCTTCAAACATTTCTGGTATATGAATAACGATGTTTTTCAATGGCAAAAATCAATGAATATTGTAAATGCACAAACAGTAATTTCTCCGCATTGCAAGGTGCAAGTCTGAAATTTTTTGCTTTTTCCTGCTCCTCTTAGCATGATAAAGAAGATTCAAAGAGAGTGAGATGCCAGCTACTTTCATTCAGTCAGTAGCTTCAATCATTTCTGGACGTTTTTCAATGGTAAAAATCAATGAATATTGTAAATGCACAAACAGTAATTTCTCCACATTGCAAGGTGCAATTCTGAAATTTTTTGCTTTTTCCTGCTCCTCTTAGCATGATAAAGAAGATTCAAAGAGAGTGAGATGCCAGCTCCTTTCATTCAGTCAGTAGCTTCAATCATTTCTGGACGTTTTTCAATGGCAAAAACCAATGAATATTGTAAATGCACAAACAGTAATTTCTCCGCATTGCAAGGTGCAATTCTGAAATTTTTTGTTTTTTCCTGCTCCTCTTAGCATGATAAAGAAGATTCAAAGAGAGTGAGATGCCAGCTCCTTTCATTCAGTCAGTACCTTCAATCATTTCTGGACGTTTTTCAATGGCAAAAATCAATGAATATTGTAAATGCACAAACAGTAATTTCTCCGCATTGCAAGGTGCAATTCTGAAATTTTTTGCTTTTTCCTGCTCCTCTTAGCATGATAAAGAAGATTCAAAGAGAGTGAGATGTCAGCTCCTTTCATTCAGTCAGTAGCTTCAAACATTTCTGGTATATGAATAACATGATGTTTTTCAATGGCAAAAATCAATGAATATTGTAAATGCACAAACAGTAATTTCTCCGCATTGCAAGGTGCAATTCTGAAATTTTTTGCTTTTTCCTGCTCCTTTTAGCATGATAAAGAAGATTCAAAGAGAGTGAGATGCCAGCTCCTTTCATTCAGTCAGTAGCTTCAATCATTTCTGGATGTTTTTCAATGGCAAAAATCAATGAATATTGTAAATGCACAAACAGTAATTTCTCCGCATTGCAAGGTGCAATTCTGAAATTTTTTGCTTTTTCCTGCTCCTCTTAGCATGATAAAGAAGATTCAAAGAGAGTGAGATGCCAGCTCCTTTCGTTCAGTCAGTAGCTTCAATCATTTCTGGACGTTTTTCAATGGCAAAAATCATTGAATATTATAAATGCACAAACAGTAATTTCTCCGCATTGCAAGGTGCAATTCTGAAATTTTTTGCTTTTTCCCGCTCCTCTTAGCATGATAAAGAAGATTCAAAGAGAGTGAGGTGCCAGCTCCTTTCATTCAGTCAGTAGCTTCAAACATTTCTGGTATATGAATAACATGTTTTTCAATGGCAAAAATCAATGAATATTGTAAATGCACAAACAGTAATTTCTCCGCATTGCAAGGTGCAATTCTGAAATTTTTTGCTTTTTCCTGCTCCTCTTAGCATGATAAAGAAGATTCAAAGAGAGTGAGATTCCAGCTCCTTTCATTCAGTCAGTAGCTTCAATCATTTCTGGACGTTTTTCAATGGCAAAAATCAATGAATATTGTAAATGCACAAACAGTAATTTCTCCGCATTGTAAGGTGCAATTCTGAAATTTTTTGCCTTTTCCTGCTCCTCTTAGCATGATAAAGAAGATTCAAAGAGAGTGAGATGCCAGCTCCTTTCATTCAGTCAGTAGCTTCAAACATTTCTGGTATATGAATAACATGATGTTTTTCAATGGCAAAAATCAATGAATATTGTAAATGCACAAACAGTAATTTCTCCGCATTGCAAGGTGCAATTCTGAAATTTTTTGCTTTTTCCTGCTCCTCTTAGCATGATAAAGAAGATTCAAAGAGAGTGAGATGCCAGCTCCTTTCATTCAGTCAGTAGCTTCAATCATTTCTGGATGTTTTTCAATGGCAAAAATCAATGAATATTGTAAATGCACAAACAGTAATTTCTCCGCATTGCAAGGTGCAATTCTGAAATTTTTTGCTTTTTCCTGCTCCTCTTAGCATGATAAAGAAGATTCAAAGAGAGTGAGATGCCAGCTCCTTTCGTTCAGTCAGTAGCTTCAATCATTTCTGGACGTTTTTCAATGGCAAAAATCATTGAATATTATAAATGCACAAACAGTAATTTCTCCGCATTGCAAGGTGCAATTCTGAAATTTTATACTTTTTCCTGCTCCTCTTAGCATGATAAAGAAGATTCAAAGAGAGTGAGATGCCAGCTCCTTTCATTCAGTCAGTAGCTTCAAACATTTCTGGTATATGAATAACATGATGTTTTTCAATGGCAAAAATCAATGAATATTGTAAATGCACAAACAGTAATTTCTCCGCATTGCAAGGTGCAAGTCTGAAATTTTTTGCTTTTTCCTGCTCCTCTTAGCATGATAAAGAAGATTCAAAGAGAGTGAGATGCCAGCTACTTTCATTCAGTCAGTAGCTTCAATCATTTCTGGACGTTTTTCAATGGTAAAAATCAATGAATATTGTAAATGCACAAACAGTAATTTCTCCACATTGCAAGGTGCAATTCTGAAATTTTTTGCTTTTTCCTGCTCCTCTTAGCATGATAAAGAAGATTCAAAGAGAGTGAGATGCCAGCTCCTTTCATTCAGTCAGTAGCTTCAAACATTTCTGGTATATGAATAACATGATGTTTTTCAATGGCAAAAATCAATGAATATTGTAAATGCACAAACAGTAATTTCTCCGCATTGCAAGGTGCAATTCTGAAATTTTTTGCTTTTTCCTGCTCCTCTTAGCATGATAAAGAAGATTCAAAGAGAGTGAGATGCCAGCTCCTTTCATTCAGTCAGTAGCTTCAATCATTTCTGGATGTTTTTCAATGGCAAAAATCAATGAATATTGTAAATGCACAAACTGTAATTTCTCCGCATTGCAAGGTGCAATTCTGAAATTTTTTGCTTTTCCTGCTCCTCTTAGCATGATAAAGAAGATTCAAAGAGAGTGAGATGCCAGCTCCTTTCATTCAGTCAGTACCTTCAATCATTTCTGGACGTTTTTCAATGGCAAAAATCAATGAATATTGTAAATGCACAAACAGTAATTTCTCCGCATTGCAAGGTGCAATTCTGAAATTTTTTGCTTTTTCCTGCTCCTCTTAGCATGATAAAGAAGATTCAAAGAGAGTGAGATGTCAGCTCCTTTCATTCAGTCAGTAGCTTCAAACATTTCTGGTATATGAATAACATGATGTTTTTCAATGGCAAAAATCAATGAATATTGTAAATGCACAAACAGTAATTTCTCCGCATTGCAAGGTGCAATTCTGAAATTTTTTGCTTTTTCCTGCTCCTCTTAGCATGATAAAGAAGATTCAAAGAGAGTGAGATGCCAGCTCCTTTCATTCAGTCAGTAGCTTCAATCATTTCTGGATGTTTTTCAATGGCAAAAATCAATGAATATTGTAAATGCACAAACTGTAATTTCTCCGCATTGCAAGGTGCAATTCTGAAATTTTTTGCTTTTCCTGCTCCTCTTAGCATGATAAAGAAGATTCAAAGAGAGTGAGATGCCAGCTCCTTTCATTCAGTCAGTACCTTCAATCATTTCTGGACGTTTTTCAATGGCAAAAATCAATGAATATTGTAAATGCACAAACAGTAATTTCTCCGCATTGCAAGGTGCAATTCTGAAATTTTTTGCTTTTTCCTGCTCCTCTTAGCATGATAAAGAAGATTCAAAGAGAGTGAGATGTCAGCTCCTTTCATTCAGTCAGTAGCTTCAAACATTTCTGGTATATGAATAACATGATGTTTTTCAATGGCAAAAATCAATGAATATTGTAAATGCACAAACAGTAATTTCTCCGCATTGCAAGGTGCAATTCTGAAATTTTTTGCTTTTTCCTGCTCCTTTTAGCATGATAAAGAAGATTCAAAGAGAGTGAGATGCCAGCTCCTTTCATTCAGTCAGTAGCTTCAATCATTTCTGGATGTTTTTCAATGGCAAAAATCAATGAATATTGTAAATGCACAAACAGTAATTTCTCCGCATTGCAAGGTGCAATTCTGAAATTTTTTGCTTTTTCCTGCTCCTCTTAGCATGATAAAGAAGATTCAAAGAGAGTGAGATGCCAGCTCCTTTCGTTCAGTCAGTAGCTTCAATCATTTCTGGACGTTTTTCAATGGCAAAAATCATTGAATATTATAAATGCACAAACAGTAATTTCTCCGCATTGCAAGGTGCAATTCTGAAATTTTTTGCTTTTTCCCGCTCCTCTTAGCATGATAAAGAAGATTCAAAGAGAGTGAGGTGCCAGCTCCTTTCATTCAGTCAGTAGCTTCAAACATTTCTGGTATATGAATAACATGTTTTTCAATGGCAAAAATCAATGAATATTGTAAATGCACAAACAGTAATTTCTCCGCATTGCAAGGTGCAATTCTGAAATTTTTTGCTTTTTCCTGCTCCTCTTAGCATGATAAAGAAGATTCAAAGAGAGTGAGATTCCAGCTCCTTTCATTCAGTCAGTAGCTTCAATCATTTCTGGACGTTTTTCAATGGCAAAAATCAATGAATATTGTAAATGCACAAACAGTAATTTCTCCGCATTGTAAGGTGCAATTCTGAAATTTTTTGCCTTTTCCTGCTCCTCTTAGCATGATAAAGAAGATTCAAAGAGAGTGAGATGCCAGCTCCTTTCATTCAGTCAGTAGCTTCAAACATTTCTGGTATATGAATAACATGATGTTTTTCAATGGCAAAAATCAATGAATATTGTAAATGCACAAACAGTAATTTCTCCGCATTGCAAGGTGCAATTCTGAAATTTTTTGCTTTTTCCTGCTCCTCTTAGCATGATAAAGAAGATTCAAAGAGAGTGAGATGCCAGCTCCTTTCATTCAGTCAGTAGCTTCAATCATTTCTGGATGTTTTTCAATGGCAAAAATCAATGAATATTGTAAATGCACAAACAGTAATTTCTCCGCATTGCAAGGTGCAATTCTGAAATTTTTTGCTTTTTCCTGCTCCTCTTAGCATGATAAAGAAGATTCAAAGAGAGTGAGATGCCAGCTCCTTTCGTTCAGTCAGTAGCTTCAATCATTTCTGGACGTTTTTCAATGGCAAAAATCATTGAATATTATAAATGCACAAACAGTAATTTCTCCGCATTGCAAGGTGCAATTCTGAAATTTTATACTTTTTCCTGCTCCTCTTAGCATGATAAAGAAGATTCAAAGAGAGTGAGATGCCAGCTCCTTTCATTCAGTCAGTAGCTTCAAACATTTCTGGTATATGAATAACATGATGTTTTTCAATGGCAAAAATCAATGAATATTGTAAATGCACAAACAGTAATTTCTCCGCATTGCAAGGTGCAAGTCTGAAATTTTTTGCTTTTTCCTGCTCCTCTTAGCATGATAAAGAAGATTCAAAGAGAGTGAGATGCCAGCTACTTTCATTCAGTCAGTAGCTTCAATCATTTCTGGACGTTTTTCAATGGTAAAAATCAATGAATATTGTAAATGCACAAACAGTAATTTCTCCACATTGCAAGGTGCAATTCTGAAATTTTTTGCTTTTTCCTGCTCCTCTTAGCATGATAAAGAAGATTCAAAGAGAGTGAGATGCCAGCTCCTTTCATTCAGTCAGTAGCTTCAAACATTTCTGGTATATGAATAACATGATGTTTTTCAATGGCAAAAATCAATGAATATTGTAAATGCACAAACAGTAATTTCTCCGCATTGCAAGGTGCAATTCTGAAATTTTTTGCTTTTTCCTGCTCCTCTTAGCATGATAAAGAAGATTCAAAGAGAGTGAGATGCCAGCTCCTTTCATTCAGTCAGTAGCTTCAATCATTTCTGGATGTTTTTCAATGGCAAAAATCAATGAATATTGTAAATGCACAAACTGTAATTTCTCCGCATTGCAAGGTGCAATTCTGAAATTTTTTGCTTTTCCTGCTCCTCTTAGCATGATAAAGAAGATTCAAAGAGAGTGAGATGCCAGCTCCTTTCATTCAGTCAGTAGCTTCAATCATTTCTGGACGTTTTTCAATGGCAAAAATCAATGAATATTGTAAATGCACAAACAGTAATTTCTCCGCATTGCAAGGTGCAATTCTGAAATTTTTTGCTTTTTCCTGCTCCTCTTAGCATGATAAAGAAGATTCAAAGAGAGTGAGATGTCAGCTCCTTTCATTCAGTCAGTAGCTTCAAACATTTCTGGTATATGAATAACATGATGTTTTTCAATGGCAAAAATCAATGAATATTGTAAATGCACAAACAGTAATTTCTCCGCATTGCAAGGTGCAATTCTGAAATTTTTTGCTTTTTCCTGCTCCTCTTAGCATGATAAAGAAGATTCAAAGAGAGTGAGATGCCAGCTCCTTTCATTCAGTCAGTAGCTTCAATCATTTCTGGATGTTTTTCAATGGCAAAAATCAATGAATATTGTAAATGCACAAACAGTAATTTCTCCGCATTGCAAGGTGCAATTCTGAAATTTTTTGCTTTTTCCTGCTCCTCTTAGCATGATAAAGAAGATTCAAAGAGAGTGAGATGCCAGCTCCTTTCGTTCAGTCAGTAGCTTCAATCATTTCTGGACGTTTTTCAATGGCAAAAATCATTGAATATTATAAATGCACAAACAGTAATTTCTCCGCATTGCAAGGTGCAATTCTGAAATTTTTTGCTTTTTCCCGCTCCTCTTAGCATGATAAAGAAGATTCAAAGAGAGTGAGGTGCCAGCTCCTTTCATTCAGTCAGTAGCTTCAAACATTTCTGGTATATGAATAACATGTTTTTCAATGGCAAAAATCAATGAATATTGTAAATGCACAAACAGTAATTTCTCCGCATTGCAAGGTGCAATTCTGAAATTTTTTGCTTTTTCCTGCTCCTCTTAGCATGATAAAGAAGATTCAAAGAGAGTGAGATGCCAGCTCCTTTCATTCAGTCAGTAGCTTCAATCATTTCTGGACGTTTTTCAATGGCAAAAATCAATGAATATTGTAAATGCACAAACAGTAATTTCTCCGCATTGCAAGGTGCAATTCTGAAATTTTTTGCTTTTTCCTGCTCCTCTTAGCATGATAAAGAAGATTCAAAGAGAGTGAGATGTCAGCTCCTTTCATTCAGTCAGTAGCTTCAAACATTTCTGGTATATGAATAACATGATGTTTTTCAATGGCAAAAATCAATGAATATTGTAAATGCACAAACAGTAATTTTTCCGCATTGCAAGGTGCAATTCTGAAATTTTTTGCTTTTTCCTGCTCCTCTTAGCATGATAAAGAAGATTCAAAGAGAGTGAGATGCCAGCTCCTTTCATTCAGTCAGTAGCTTCAATCATTTCTGGATGTTTTTCAATGGCAAAAATCAATGAATATTGTAAATGCACAAACAGTAATTTCTCCGCATTGCAAGGTGCAATTCTGAAATTTTTTGCTTTTTCCTGCTCCTCTTAGCATGATAAAGAAGATTCAAAGAGAGTGAGATGCCAGCTCCTTTCGTTCAGTCAGTAGCTTCAATCATTTCTGGACGTTTTTCAATGGCAAAAATCATTGAATATTATAAATGCACAAACAGTAATTTCTCCGCATTGCAAGGTGCAATTCTGAAATTTTTTACTTTTTCCTGCTCCTCTTAGCATGATAAAGAAGATTCAAAGAGAGTGAGATGCCAGCTCCTTTCATTCAGTCAGTAGCTTCAGTCATTTCTGGTATATGAATAACATGATGTTTTTCAATGGCAAAAATCAATGAATATTGTAAATGCACAAACAGTAATTTCTCCGCATTGCAAGGTGCAATTCTGAAATTTTTTGCTTTTTCCTGCTCCTCTTAGCATGATAAAGAAGATTCAAAGAGAGTGAGATGCCAGCTCCTTTCATTCAGTCAGTAGCTTCAAACATTTCTGGTATATGAATAACATGATGTTTTTCAATGGCAAAAATCAATGAATATTGTAAATGCACAAACAGTAATTTCTCCGCATTGCAAGGTGCAAGTCTGAAATTTTTTGCTTTTTCCTGCTCCTCTTAGCATGATAAAGAAGATTCAAAGAGAGTGAGATGCCAGCTACTTTCATTCAGTCAGTAGCTTCAATCATTTCTGGACGTTTTTCAATGGTAAAAATCAATGAATATTGTAAATGCACAAACAGTAATTTCTCCACATTGCAAGGTGCAATTCTGAAATTTTTTGCTTTTTCCTGCTCCTCTTAGCATGATAAAGAAGATTCAAAGAGAGTGAGATGCCAGCTCCTTTCATTCAGTCAGTAGCTTCAAACATTTCTGGTATATGAATAACATGATGTTTTTCAATGGCAAAAATCAATGAATATTGTAAATGCACAAACAGTAATTTCTCCGCATTGCAAGGTGCAATTCTGAAATTTTTTGCTTTTTCCTGCTCCTCTTAGCATGATAAAGAAGATTCAAAGAGAGTGAGATGCCAGCTCCTTTCATTCAGTCAGTAGCTTCAAACATTTCTGGTATATGAATAACGATGTTTTTCAATGGCAAAAATCAATGAATATTGTAAATGCACAAACAGTAATTTCTCCGCATTGCAAGGTGCAAGTCTGAAATTTTTTGCTTTTTCCTGCTCCTCTTAGCATGATAAAGAAGATTCAAAGAGAGTGAGATGCCAGCTACTTTCATTCAGTCAGTAGCTTCAATCATTTCTGGACGTTTTTCAATGGTAAAAATCAATGAATATTGTAAATGCACAAACAGTAATTTCTCCACATTGCAAGGTGCAATTCTGAAATTTTTTGCTTTTTCCTGCTCCTCTTAGCATGATAAAGAAGATTCAAAGAGAGTGAGATGCCAGCTCCTTTCATTCAGTCAGTAGCTTCAATCATTTCTGGACGTTTTTCAATGGCAAAAACCAATGAATATTGTAAATGCACAAACAGTAATTTCTCCGCATTGCAAGGTGCAATTCTGAAATTTTTTGCTTTTTCCTGCTCCTCTTAGCATGATAAAGAAGATTCAAAGAGAGTGAGATGCCAGCTCCTTTCATTCAGTCAGTACCTTCAATCATTTCTGGACGTTTTTCAATGGCAAAAATCAATGAATATTGTAAATGCACAAACAGTAATTTCTCCGCATTGCAAGGTGCAATTCTGAAATTTTTTGCTTTTTCCCGCTCCTCTTAGCATGATAAAGAAGATTCAAAGAGAGTGAGGTGCCAGCTCCTTTCATTCAGTCAGTAGCTTCAAACATTTCTGGTATATGAATAACATGTTTTTCAATGGCAAAAATCAATGAATATTGTAAATGCACAAACAGTAATTTCTCCGCATTGCAAGGTGCAATTCTGAAATTTTTTGCTTTTTCCTGCTCCTCTTAGCATGATAAAGAAGATTCAAAGAGAGTGAGATGCCAGCTCCTTTCATTCAGTCAGTAGCTTCAATCATTTCTGGACGTTTTTCAATGGCAAAAATCAATGAATATTGTAAATGCACAAACAGTAATTTCTCCGCATTGCAAGGTGCAATTCTGAAATTTTTTGCTTTTTCCTGCTCCTCTTAGCATGATAAAGAAGATTCAAAGAGAGTGAGATGTCAGCTCCTTTCATTCAGTCAGTAGCTTCAAACATTTCTGGTATATGAATAACATGATGTTTTTCAATGGCAAAAATCAATGAATATTGTAAATGCACAAACAGTAATTTCTCCGCATTGCAAGGTGCAATTCTGAAATTTTTTGCTTTTTCCTGCTCCTTTTAGCATGATAAAGAAGATTCAAAGAGAGTGAGATGCCAGCTCCTTTCATTCAGTCAGTAGCTTCAATCATTTCTGGATGTTTTTCAATGGCAAAAATCAATGAATATTGTAAATGCACAAACAGTAATTTCTCCGCATTGCAAGGTGCAATTCTGAAATTTTTTGCTTTTTCCTGCTCCTCTTAGCATGATAAAGAAGATTCAAAGAGAGTGAGATGCCAGCTCCTTTCGTTCAGTCAGTAGCTTCAATCATTTCTGGACGTTTTTCAATGGCAAAAATCATTGAATATTATAAATGCACAAACAGTAATTTCTCCGCATTGCAAGGTGCAATTCTGAAATTTTTTGCTTTTTCCCGCTCCTCTTAGCATGATAAAGAAGATTCAAAGAGAGTGAGGTGCCAGCTCCTTTCATTCAGTCAGTAGCTTCAAACATTTCTGGTATATGAATAACATGTTTTTCAATGGCAAAAATCAATGAATATTGTAAATGCACAAACAGTAATTTCTCCGCATTGCAAGGTGCAATTCTGAAATTTTTTGCTTTTTCCTGCTCCTCTTAGCATGATAAAGAAGATTCAAAGAGAGTGAGATTCCAGCTCCTTTCATTCAGTCAGTAGCTTCAATCATTTCTGGACGTTTTTCAATGGCAAAAATCAATGAATATTGTAAATGCACAAACAGTAATTTCTCCGCATTGTAAGGTGCAATTCTGAAATTTTTTGCCTTTTCCTGCTCCTCTTAGCATGATAAAGAAGATTCAAAGAGAGTGAGATGCCAGCTCCTTTCATTCAGTCAGTAGCTTCAAACATTTCTGGTATATGAATAACATGATGTTTTTCAATGGCAAAAATCAATGAATATTGTAAATGCACAAACAGTAATTTCTCCGCATTGCAAGGTGCAATTCTGAAATTTTTTGCTTTTTCCTGCTCCTCTTAGCATGATAAAGAAGATTCAAAGAGAGTGAGATGCCAGCTCCTTTCATTCAGTCAGTAGCTTCAATCATTTCTGGATGTTTTTCAATGGCAAAAATCAATGAATATTGTAAATGCACAAACAGTAATTTCTCCGCATTGCAAGGTGCAATTCTGAAATTTTTTGCTTTTTCCTGCTCCTCTTAGCATGATAAAGAAGATTCAAAGAGAGTGAGATGCCAGCTCCTTTCGTTCAGTCAGTAGCTTCAATCATTTCTGGACGTTTTTCAATGGCAAAAATCATTGAATATTATAAATGCACAAACAGTAATTTCTCCGCATTGCAAGGTGCAATTCTGAAATTTTATACTTTTTCCTGCTCCTCTTAGCATGATAAAGAAGATTCAAAGAGAGTGAGATGCCAGCTCCTTTCATTCAGTCAGTAGCTTCAAACATTTCTGGTATATGAATAACATGATGTTTTTCAATGGCAAAAATCAATGAATATTGTAAATGCACAAACAGTAATTTCTCCGCATTGCAAGGTGCAAGTCTGAAATTTTTTGCTTTTTCCTGCTCCTCTTAGCATGATAAAGAAGATTCAAAGAGAGTGAGATGCCAGCTACTTTCATTCAGTCAGTAGCTTCAATCATTTCTGGACGTTTTTCAATGGTAAAAATCAATGAATATTGTAAATGCACAAACAGTAATTTCTCCACATTGCAAGGTGCAATTCTGAAATTTTTTGCTTTTTCCTGCTCCTCTTAGCATGATAAAGAAGATTCAAAGAGAGTGAGATGCCAGCTCCTTTCATTCAGTCAGTAGCTTCAAACATTTCTGGTATATGAATAACATGATGTTTTTCAATGGCAAAAATCAATGAATATTGTAAATGCACAAACAGTAATTTCTCCGCATTGCAAGGTGCAATTCTGAAATTTTTTGCTTTTTCCTGCTCCTCTTAGCATGATAAAGAAGATTCAAAGAGAGTGAGATGCCAGCTCCTTTCATTCAGTCAGTAGCTTCAATCATTTCTGGATGTTTTTCAAAGGCAAAAATCAATGAATATTGTAAATGCACAAACTGTAATTTCTCCGCATTGCAAGGTGCAATTCTGAAATTTTTTGCTTTTCCTGCTCCTCTTAGCATGATAAAGAAGATTCAAAGAGAGTGAGATGCCAGCTCCTTTCATTCAGTCAGTAGCTTCAATCATTTCTGGACGTTTTTCAATGGCAAAAATCAATGAATATTGTAAATGCACAAACAGTAATTTCTCCGCATTGCAAGGTGCAATTCTGAAATTTTTTGCTTTTTCCTGCTCCTCTTAGCATGATAAAGAAGATTCAAAGAGAGTGAGATGTCAGCTCCTTTCATTCAGTCAGTAGCTTCAAACATTTCTGGTATATGAATAACATGATGTTTTTCAATGGCAAAAATCAATGAATATTGTAAATGCACAAACAGTAATTTCTCCGCATTGCAAGGTGCAATTCTGAAATTTTTTGCTTTTTCCTGCTCCTCTTAGCATGATAAAGAAGATTCAAAGAGAGTGAGATGCCAGCTCCTTTCATTCAGTCAGTAGCTTCAATCATTTCTGGATGTTTTTCAATGGCAAAAATCAATGAATATTGTAAATGCACAAACAGTAATTTCTCCGCATTGCAAGGTGCAATTCTGAAATTTTTTGCTTTTTCCTGCTCCTCTTAGCATGATAAAGAAGATTCAAAGAGAGTGAGATGCCAGCTCCTTTCGTTCAGTCAGTAGGTTCAATCATTTCTGGACGTTTTTCAATGGCAAAAATCATTGAATATTATAAATGCACAAACAGTAATTTCTCCGCATTGCAAGGTGCAATTCTGAAATTTTTTGCTTTTTCCCGCTCCTCTTAGCATGATAAAGAAGATTCAAAGAGAGTGAGGTGCCAGCTCCTTTCATTCAGTCAGTAGCTTCAAACATTTCTGGTATATGAATAACATGTTTTTCAATGGCAAAAATCAATGAATATTGTAAATGCACAAACAGTAATTTCTCCGCATTGCAAGGTGCAATTCTGAAATTTTTTGCTTTTTCCTGCTCCTCTTAGCATGATAAAGAAGATTCAAAGAGAGTGAGATGCCAGCTCCTTTCATTCAGTCAGTAGCTTCAATCATTTCTGGACGTTTTTCAATGGCAAAAATCAATGAATATTGTAAATGCACAAACAGTAATTTCTCCGCATTGCAAGGTGCAATTCTGAAATTTTTTGCTTTTTCCTGCTCCTCTTAGCATGATAAAGAAGATTCAAAGAGAGTGAGATGTCAGCTCCTTTCATTCAGTCAGTAGCTTCAAACATTTCTGGTATATGAATAACATGATGTTTTTCAATGGCAAAAATCAATGAATATTGTAAATGCACAAACAGTAATTTTTCCGCATTGCAAGGTGCAATTCTGAAATTTTTTGCTTTTTCCTGCTCCTCTTAGCATGATAAAGAAGATTCAAAGAGAGTGAGATGCCAGCTCCTTTCATTCAGTCAGTAGCTTCAATCATTTCTGGATGTTTTTCAATGGCAAAAATCAATGAATATTGTAAATGCACAAACAGTAATTTCTCCGCATTGCAAGGTGCAATTCTGAAATTTTTTGCTTTTTCCTGCTCCTCTTAGCATGATAAAGAAGATTCAAAGAGAGTGAGATGCCAGCTCCTTTCGTTCAGTCAGTAGCTTCAATCATTTCTGGACGTTTTTCAATGGCAAAAATCATTGAATATTATAAATGCACAAACAGTAATTTCTCCGCATTGCAAGGTGCAATTCTGAAATTTTTTACTTTTTCCTGCTCCTCTTAGCATGATAAAGAAGATTCAAAGAGAGTGAGATGCCAGCTCCTTTCATTCAGTCAGTAGCTTCAGTCATTTCTGGTATATGAATAACATGATGTTTTTCAATGGCAAAAATCAATGAATATTGTAAATGCACAAACAGTAATTTCTCCGCATTGCAAGGTGCAATTCTGAAATTTTTTGCTTTTTCCTGCTCCTCTTAGCATGATAAAGAAGATTCAAAGAGAGTGAGATGCCAGCTCCTTTCATTCAGTCAGTAGCTTCAAACATTTCTGGTATATGAATAACATGATGTTTTTCAATGGCAAAAATCAATGAATATTGTAAATGCACAAACAGTAATTTCTCCGCATTGCAAGGTGCAAGTCTGAAATTTTTTGCTTTTTCCTGCTCCTCTTAGCATGATAAAGAAGATTCAAAGAGAGTGAGATGCCAGCTACTTTCATTCAGTCAGTAGCTTCAATCATTTCTGGACGTTTTTCAATGGTAAAAATCAATGAATATTGTAAATGCACAAACAGTAATTTCTCCACATTGCAAGGTGCAATTCTGAAATTTTTTGCTTTTTCCTGCTCCTCTTAGCATGATAAAGAAGATTCATATAGAGTGAGATGCCAGCTCCTTTCATTCAGTCAGTAGCTTCAAACATTTCTGGTATATGAATAACATGATGTTTTTCAATGGCAAAAATCAATGAATATTGTAAATGCACAAACAGTAATTTCTCCGCATTGCAAGGTGCAATTCTGAAATTTTTTGCTTTTTCCTGCTCCTCTTAGCATGATAAAGAAGATTCAAAGAGAGTGAGATGCCAGCTCCTTTCATTCAGTCAGTAGCTTCAAACATTTCTGGTATATGAATAACATGATGTTTTTCAATGGCAAAAATCAATGAATATTGTAAATGCACAAACAGTAATTTCTCCGCATTGCAAGGTGCAAGTCTGAAATTTTTTGCTTTTTCCTGCTCCTCTTAGCATGATAAAGAAGATTCAAAGAGAGTGAGATGCCAGCTACTTTCATTCAGTCAGTAGCTTCAATCATTTCTGGACGTTTTTCAATGGTAAAAATCAATGAATATTGTAAATGCACAAACAGTAATTTCTCCACATTGCAAGGTGCAATTCTGAAATTTTTTGCTTTTTCCTGCTCCTCTTAGCATGATAAAGAAGATTCAAAGAGAGTGAGATGCCAGCTCCTTTCATTCAGTCAGTAGCTTCAAACATTTCTGGTATATGAATAACATGATGTTTTTCAATGGCAAAAATCAATGAATATTGTAAATGCACAAACAGTAATTTCTCCGCATTGCAAGGTGCTATTCTGAAATTTTTTGCTTTTTCCTGCTCCTCTTAGCATGATAAAGAAGATTCAAAGAGAGTGAGATGCCAGCTCCTTTCATTCAGTCAGTAGCTTCAATCATTTCTGGATGTTTTTCAATGGCAAAAATCAATGAATATTGTAAATGCACAAACTGTAATTTCTCCGCATTGCAAGGTGCAATTCTGAAATTTTTTGCTTTTTCCTGCTCCTCTTAGCATGATAAAGAAGATTCAAAGAGAGTGAGATGCCAGCTCCTTTCATTCAGTCAGTAGCTTCAATCATTTCTGGACGTTTTTCAATGGCAAAAATCAATGAATATTGTAAATGCACAAACAGTAATTTCTCCGCATTGCAAGGTGCAATTCTGAAATTTTTTGCTTTTTCCTGCTCCTCTTAGCATGATAAAGAAGATTCAAAGAGAGTGAGATGCCAGCTCCTTTCATTCAGTCAGTAGCTTCAATCATTTCTGGACGTTTTTCAATGGCAAAAATCAATGAATATTGTAAATGCACAAACAGTAATTTCTCCGCATTGCAAGGTGCAATTCTGAAATTTTTTGCTTTTTCCTGCTCCTCTTAGCATGATAAAGAAGATTCAAAGAGAGTGAGATGCCAGCTCCTTTCATTCAGTCAGTAGCTTCAAACATTTCTGGTATATGAATAACATGATGTTTTTCAATGGCAAAAATCAATGAATATTGTAAATGCACAAACAGTAATTTCTCCGCATTGCAAGGTGCAAGTCTGAAATTTTTTGCTTTTTCCTGCTCCTCTTAGCATGATAAAGAAGATTCAAAGAGAGTGAGATGCCAGCTACTTTCATTCAGTCAGTAGCTTCAATCATTTCTGGACGTTTTTCAATGGTAAAAATCAATGAATATTGTAAATGCACAAACAGTAATTTCTCCACATTGCAAGGTGCAATTCTGAAATTTTTTGCTTTTTCCTGCTCCTCTTAGCATGATAAAGAAGATTCAAAGAGAGTGACATGCCAGCTCCTTTCATTCAGTCAGTAGCTTCAAACATTTCTGATATATGAATAACATGATGTTTTTCAATGGGAAAAATCAATGAATATTGTAAATGCACAAACAGTAATTTCTCCGCATTGCAAGGTGCAATTCTGAAATTTTTTGCTTTTTCCTGCTCCTCTTAGCATGATAAAGAAGATTCAAAGAGAGTGAGATGCCAGCTCCTTTCATTCAGTCAGTAGCTTCAAACATTTCTGGTATATGAATAACATGATGTTTTTCAATGGCAAAAATCAATGAATATTGTAAATGCACAAACAGTAATTTCTCCGCATTGCAAGGTGCAATTCTGAAATTTTTTGCTTTTTCCTGCTCCTCTTAGCATGATAAAGAAGATTCAAAGAGAGTGAGATGCCAGCTCCTTTCATTCAGTCAGTAGCTTCAATCATTTCTGGACGTTTTTCAATGGCAAAAATCAATGAATATTCTAAATGCACAAACAGTAATTTCTCCGCATTGCAAGGTGCAATTCTGAAATTTTTTGCTTTTTCCTGCTCCTCTTAGCATGATAAAGAAGATTCAAAGAGAGTGAGATGTCAGCTCCTTTCATTCAGTCATTAGCTTCAAACATTTCTGGTATATGAATAACATGATGTTTTTCAATGGCAAAAATCAATGAATATTGTAAATGCACAAACAGTAATTTCTCCGCATTGCAAGGTGCAATTCTGAAATTTTTTGCTTTTTCCTGCTCCTCTTAGCATGATAAAGAAGATTCAAAGAGAGTGAGATGCCAGCTCCTTTCGTTCAGTCAGTAGCTTCAATCATTTCTGGACGTTTTTCAATGGCAAAAATCATTGAATATTATAAATGCACAAACAGTAATTTCTCCGCATTGCAAGGTGCAATTCTGAAATTTTTTACTTTTTCCTGCTCCTCTTAGCATGATAAAGAAGATTCAAAGAGAGTGAGATGCCAGCTCCTTTCATTCAGTCAGTAGCTTCAGTCATTTCTGGTATATGAATAACATGATGTTTTTCAATGGCAAAAATCAATGAATATTGTAAATGCACAAACAGTAATTTCTCCGCATTGCAAGGTGCAATTCTGAAATTTTTTGCTTTTTCCTGCTCCTCTTAGCATGATAAAGAAGATTCAAAGAGAGTGAGATGCCAGCTCCTTTCATTCAGTCAGTAGCTTCAAACATTTCTGGTATATGAATAACATGATGTTTTTCAATGGCAAAAATCAATGAATATTGTAAATGCACAAACAGTAATTTCTCCGCATTGCAAGGTGCAAGTCTGAAATTTTTTGCTTTTTCCTGCTCCTCTTAGCATGATAAAGAAGATTCAAAGAGAGTGAGATGCCAGCTACTTTCATTCAGTCAGTAGCTTCAATCATTTCTGGACGTTTTTCAATGGTAAAAATCAATGAATATTGTAAATGCACAAACAGTAATTTCTCCACATTGCAAGGTGCAATTCTGAAATTTTTTGCTTTTTCCTGCTCCTCTTAGCATGATAAAGAAGATTCATATAGAGTGAGATGCCAGCTCCTTTCATTCAGTCAGTAGCTTCAAACATTTCTGGTATATGAATAACATGATGTTTTTCAATGGCAAAAATCAATGAATATTGTAAATGCACAAACAGTAATTTCTCCGCATTGCAAGGTGCAATTCTGAAATTTTTTGCTTTTTCCTGCTCCTCTTAGCATGATAAAGAAGATTCAAAGAGAGTGAGATGCCAGCTCCTTTCATTCAGTCAGTAGCTTCAAACATTTCTGGTATATGAATAACATGATGTTTTTCAATGGCAAAAATCAATGAATATTGTAAATGCACAAACAGTAATTTCTCCGCATTGCAAGGTGCAAGTCTGAAATTTTTTGCTTTTTCCTGCTCCTCTTAGCATGATAAAGAAGATTCAAAGAGAGTGAGATGCCAGCTACTTTCATTCAGTCAGTAGCTTCAATCATTTCTGGACGTTTTTCAATGGTAAAAATCAATGAATATTGTAAATGCACAAACAGTAATTTCTCCACATTGCAAGGTGCAATTCTGAAATTTTTTGCTTTTTCCTGCTCCTCTTAGCATGATAAAGAAGATTCAAAGAGAGTGAGATGCCAGCTCCTTTCATTCAGTCAGTAGCTTCAAACATTTCTGGTATATGAATAACATGATGTTTTTCAATGGCAAAAATCAATGAATATTGTAAATGCACAAACAGTAATTTCTCCGCATTGCAAGGTGCTATTCTGAAATTTTTTGCTTTTTCCTGCTCCTCTTAGCATGATAAAGAAGATTCAAAGAGAGTGAGATGCCAGCTCCTTTCATTCAGTCAGTAGCTTCAATCATTTCTGGATGTTTTTCAATGGCAAAAATCAATGAATATTGTAAATGCACAAACTGTAATTTCTCCGCATTGCAAGGTGCAATTCTGAAATTTTTTGCTTTTTCCTGCTCCTCTTAGCATGATAAAGAAGATTCAAAGAGAGTGAGATGCCAGCTCCTTTCATTCAGTCAGTAGCTTCAATCATTTCTGGACGTTTTTCAATGGCAAAAATCAATGAATATTGTAAATGCACAAACAGTAATTTCTCCGCATTGCAAGGTGCAATTCTGAAATTTTTTGCTTTTTCCTGCTCCTCTTAGCATGATAAAGAAGATTCAAAGAGAGTGAGATGCCAGCTCCTTTCATTCAGTCAGTAGCTTCAATCATTTCTGGACGTTTTTCAATGGCAAAAATCAATGAATATTGTAAATGCACAAACAGTAATTTCTCCGCATTGCAAGGTGCAATTCTGAAATTTTTTGCTTTTTCCTGCTCCTCTTAGCATGATAAAGAAGATTCAAAGAGAGTGAGATGCCAGCTCCTTTCATTCAGTCAGTAGCTTCAAACATTTCTGGTATATGAATAACATGATGTTTTTCAATGGCAAAAATCAATGAATATTGTAAATGCACAAACAGTAATTTCTCCGCATTGCAAGGTGCAAGTCTGAAATTTTTTGCTTTTTCCTGCTCCTCTTAGCATGATAAAGAAGATTCAAAGAGAGTGAGATGCCAGCTACTTTCATTCAGTCAGTAGCTTCAATCATTTCTGGACGTTTTTCAATGGTAAAAATCAATGAATATTGTAAATGCACAAACAGTAATTTCTCCACATTGCAAGGTGCAATTCTGAAATTTTTTGCTTTTTCCTGCTCCTCTTAGCATGATAAAGAAGATTCAAAGAGAGTGACATGCCAGCTCCTTTCATTCAGTCAGTAGCTTCAAACATTTCTGATATATGAATAACATGATGTTTTTCAATGGCAAAAATCAATGAATATTGTAAATGCACAAACAGTAATTTCTCCGCATTGCAAGGTGCAATTCTGAAATTTTTTGCTTTTTCCTGCTCCTCTTAGCATGATAAAGAAGATTCAAAGAGAGTGAGATGCCAGCTCCTTTCATTCAGTCAGTAGCTTCAAACATTTCTGGTATATGAATAACATGATGTTTTTCAATGGCAAAAATCAATGAATATTGTAAATGCACAAACAGTAATTTCTCCGCATTGCAAGGTGCAATTCTGAAATTTTTTGCTTTTTCCTGCTCCTCTTAGCATGATAAAGAAGATTCAAAGAGAGTGAGATGCCAGCTCCTTTCATTCAGTCAGTAGCTTCAATCATTTCTGGACGTTTTTCAATGGCAAAAATCAATGAATATTCTAAATGCACAAACAGTAATTTCTCCGCATTGCAAGGTGCAATTCTGAAATTTTTTGCTTTTTCCTGCTCCTCTTAGCATGATAAAGAAGATTCAAAGAGAGTGAGATGTCAGCTCCTTTCATTCAGTCATTAGCTTCAAACATTTCTGGTATATGAATAACATGATGTTTTTCAATGGCAAAAATCAATGAATATTGTAAATGCACAAACAGTAATTTCTCCGCATTGCAAGGTGCAATTCTGAAATTTTTTGCTTTTTCCTGCTCCTCTTAGCATGATAAAGAAGATTCAAAGAGAGTGAGATGCCAGCTCCTTTCGTTCAGTCAGTAGCTTCAATCATTTCTGGACGTTTTTCAATGGCAAAAATCATTGAATATTATAAATGCACAAACAGTAATTTCTCCGCATTGCAAGGTGCAATTCTGAAATTTTTTACTTTTTCCTGCTCCTCTTAGCATGATAAAGAAGATTCAAAGAGAGTGAGATGCCAGCTCCTTTCATTCAGTCAGTAGCTTCAATCATTTCTGGTATATGAATAACATGATGTTTTTCAATGGCAAAAATCAATGAATATTGTAAATGCACAAACAGTAATTTCTCCGCATTGCAAGGTGCAATTCTGAAATTTTTTGCTTTTTCCTGCTCCTCTTAGCATGATAAAGAAGATTCAAAGAGAGTGAGATGCCAGCTCCTTTCATTCAGTCAGTAGCTTCAATCATTTCTGGACGTTTTTCAATGGCAAAAATCAATGAATATTGTAAATGCACAAACAGTAATTTCTCCGCATTGCAAGGTGCAATTCTGAAATTTTTTGCTTTTTCCTGCTCCTCTTAGCATGATAAACAAGATTCAAAGAGAGTGAGATGCCAGCTCCTTTCATTCAGTCAGTAGCTTCAATCATTTCTGGACGTTTTTCAATGGCAAAAATCAATGAATATTGTAAATGCACAAACAGTAATTTCTCCGCATTGCAAGGTGCAATTCTGAAATTTTTTGCTTTTTCCTCCTCCTCTTAGCATGATAAAGAAGATTCAAAGAGAGTGAGATGCCAGCTCCTTTCATTCAGTCAGTAGCTTCAATCATTTCTGGACGTTTTTCAATGGCAAAAATCAATGAATATTGTAAATGCACAAACAGTAATTTCTCCGCATTGCAAGGTGCAATTCTGAAATTTTTTGCTTTTTCCTGCTCCTCTTAGCATGATAAAGAAGATTCAAAGAGAGTGAGATGCCAGCTCCTTTCATTCAGTCAGTAGCTTCAATCATTTCTGGTATATGAATAACATGATGTTTTTCAATGGCAAAAATCAATGAATATTGTAAATGCACAAACAGTAATTTCTCCGCATTGCAAGGTGCAATTCTGAAATTTTTTGCTTTTTCCTGCTCCTCTTAGCATGATAAAGAAGATTCAAAGAGAGTGAGATGCCAGCTCCTTTCATTCAGTCAGTAGCTTCAATCATTTCTGGACGTTTTTCAATGGCAAAAATCAATGAATATTGTAAATGCACAAACAGTAATTTCTCCGCATTGCAAGGTGCAATTCTGAAATTTTTTGCTTTTTCCTGCTCCTCTTAGCATGATAAACATGATTCAAAGAGAGTGAGTTGCCAGCTCCTTTCATTCAGTCAGTAGCTTCAATCATTTCTGGACGTTTTTCAATTGCAAAAATCAATGAATATTGTAAATGCACAAACAGTAATTTCTCCGCATTGCAAGGTGCAATTCTGAAATTTTTTGCTTTTTCCTGCTCCTCTTAGCATGATAAAGACGATTCAAAGAGAGTGAGATGCCAGCTACTTTCATTCAGTCAGTAGCTTCAATCATTTCTGGTATATGAATAACATGATGTTTTTCAATGGCAAAAATCAATGAATATTGTAAATGCACAAACAGTAATTTCTCCGCATTGCAAGGTGCAATTCTGAAATTTTTTACTTTTTCCTGCTCCTCTTAGCATGATAAAGAAGATTCAAAGAGAGTGAGGTGCCAGCTCCTTTCATTCAGTCAGTAGCTTCAAACATTTCTGGTATATGAATAACATGTTTTTCAATGGCAAAAATCAATGAATATTGTAAATGCACAAACAGTAATTTCTCCGCATTGCAAGGTGCAATTGTGAAATTTTTTGCTTTTTCCTGCTCCTCTTAGCATGATAAAGAAGATTCAAAGAGAGTGAGATGCCAGCTCCTTTCATTCAGTCAGTAGCTTCAATCATTTCTGGACGTTTTTCAATGGCAAAAATCAATGAATATTGTAAATGCACAAACAGTAATTTCTCCGCATTGCAAGGTGCAATTCTGAAATTTTTTGCTTTTTCCTGCTCCTCTTAGCATGATAAAGAAGATTCAAAGAGAGTGAGATGCCAGCTCCTTTCATTCAGTCAGTAGCTTCAATCATTTCTGGACGTTTTTCAATGGCAAAAATCAATGAATATTGTAAATGCACAAACAGTAATTTCTCCGCATTGCAAGGTGCAATTCTGAAATTTTTTGCTTTTTCCTGCTCCTCTTAGCATGATAAAGAAGATTCAAAGAGAGTGAGATGCCAGCTCCTTTCATTCAGTCAGTAGCTTCAAACATTTCTGGTATATGAATAACATGATGTTTTTCAATGGCAAAAATCAATGAATATTGTAAATGCACAAACAGTAATTTCTCCGCATTGCAAGGTGCAAGTCTGAAATTTTTTGCTTTTTCCTGCTCCTCTTAGCATGATAAAGAAGATTCAAAGAGAGTGAGATGCCAGCTACTTTCATTCAGTCAGTAGCTTCAATCATTTCTGGACGTTTTTCAATGGTAAAAATCAATGAATATTGTAAATGCACAAACAGTAATTTCTCCACATTGCAAGGTGCAATTCTGCAATTTTTTGCTTTTTCCTGCTCCTCTTAGCATGATAAAGAAGATTCAAAGAGAGTGAGATGCCAGCTCCTTTCATTCAGTCAGTAGCTTCAAACATTTCTGGTATATGAATAACATGATGTTTTCAATGGCAAAAATCAATGAATATTGTAAATGCACAAACAGTAAATTCTCCGCATTGCAAGGTGCAATTCTGAAATTTTTTGCTTTTTCCTGCTCCTCTTAGCATGATAAAGAAGATTCAAAGAGAGTGAGATGCCAGCTCCTTTCATTCAGTCAGTAGCTTCAAACATTTCTGGTATATGAATAACATGATGTTTTTCAATGGCAAAAATCAATGAATATTGTAAATGCACAAACAGTAATTTCTCCGCATTGCAAGGTGCAAGTCTGAAATTTTTTGCTTTTTCCTGCTCCTCTTAGCATGATAAAGAAGATTCAAAGAGAGTGAGAAGCCAGCTACTTTCATTCAGTCAGTAGATTCAATCATTTCTGGACGTTTTTCAATGTTAAAAATCAATGAATATTGTAAATGCACAAACAGTAATTTCTCCACATTGCAAGGTGCAATTCTGAAATTTTTTGCTTTTTCCTGCTCCTCTTAGCATGATAATGAAGATTCAAAGAGAGTGAGATGCCAGCTCCTTTCATTCAGTCAGTAGCTTCAAACATTTCTGGTATATGAATAACATGATGTTTTTCAATGGCAAAAATCAATGAATATTGTAAATGCACAAACAGTAATTTCTCCGCATTGCAAGGTGCAATTCTGAAATTTTTTGCTTTTTCCTGCTCCTCTTAGCATGATAAAGAAGATTCAAAGAGAGTGAGATGCCAGCTCCTTTCATTCAGTCAGTAGCTTCAATCATTTCTGGATGTTTTTCAATGGCAAAAATCAATGAATATTGTAAATGCACAAACTGTAATTTCTCCGCATTGCAAGGTGCAATTCTGAAATTTTTTACTTTTTCCTGCTCCTCTTAGCATGATAAAGAAGATTCAAAGAGAGTGAGATGCCAGCTCCTTTCATTCAGTCAGTAGCTTCAATCATTTCTGGACGTTTTTCAATGGCAAAAATCAATGAATATTGTAAATGCACAAACAGTAATTTCTCCGCATTGCAAGGTGCAATTCTGAATTTTTTTGCTTTTTCCCGCTCCGCTTAGCATGATAAAGAAGATTCAAAGAGAATGAGGTGCCAGCTCCTTTCATTCAGTCAGTAGCTTCAAACATTTCTGGTATATGAATAACATGTTTTTCAATGGCAAAAATCAATGAATATTGTAAATGCACAAACAGTAATTTCTCCGCATTGCAAGGTGCAATTCTGAAATTTTTTGCTTTTTCCTGCTCCGCTTAGCATGATAAAGAAGATTCAAAGAGAGTGAGATGCCAGCTCCTTTCATTCAGTCAGTAGCTTCAAACATTTCTGGTATATGAATAACATGATGTTTTTCAATGTCAAAAATCAATGAATATTGTAAATGCACAAACAGTAATTTCTCCGCATTGCAAGGTGCAAGTCTGAAATTTTTTGCTTTTTCCTGCTCCTCTTAGCATGATAAAGAAGATTCAAAGAGAGTGAGATGCCAGCTACTTTCATTCAGTCAGTAGCTTCAATCATTTCTGGACGTTTTTCAATGGTAAAAATCAATGAATATTGTAAATGCACAGTAATTTCTCCACATTGCAAGGTGCAATTCTGAAATTTTTTGCTTTTTCCTGCTCCTCTTAGCATGATAAAGAAGATTCAAAGAGAGTGAGATGCCAGCTCCTTTCATTCAGTCAGTAGCTTCAAACATTTCTGGTATATGAATAACATGATGTTTTTCAATGGCAAAAATCAATGAATATTGTAAATGCACAAACAGTAATTTCTCCGCATTGCAAGGTGCAATTCTGAAATTTTTTGCTTTTTCCTGCTCCTCTTAGCATGATAAAGAAGATTCAAAGAGAGTGAGATGCCAGCTCCTTTCATTCAGTCAGTAGCTTCAAACATTTCTGGTATAGGAATAACATGATGTTTTTCAATGGCAAAAATCAATGAATATTGTAAATGCACAAACAGTAATTTCTCCGCATTGCAAGGTGCAATTCTGAAATTTTTTGCTTTTTCCTGCTCCTCTTAGCATGATAAAGAATATTCAAAGAGAGTGAGATGCCAGCTCCTTTCATTCAGTCAGTAGCTTCAATCATTTCTGGTATATGAATAACATGATGTTTTTCAATGGCAAAAATCAATGAATATTGTAAATGCACAAACAGTAATTTCTCCGCATTGCAAGGTGCAATTCTGAAATTTTTTGCTTTTTCCTGCTCCTCTTAGCATGATAAAGAAGATTCAAAGAGAGTGAGATGCCAGCTCCTTTCATTCAGTCAGTAGCTTCAATCATTTCTGGACGTTTTTCAATGGCAAAAATCAATGAATATTGTAAATGCACAAACAGTAATTTCTCCGCATTGCAAGGTGCAATTCTGAAATTTTTTGCTTTTTCCTGCTCCTCTTAGCATGATAAAGAAGATTCAAAGAGAGTGAGATGCCAGCTACTTTCATTCAGTCAGTAGCTTCAAACATTTCTGGTATATGAATAACATAATGTTTTTCAATGGCAAAAATCAATGAATATTGTAAATGCACAAACAGTAATTTCTCCGCATTGCAAGGTGCAAGTCTGAAATTTTTTGCTTTTTCCTGCTCCTCTTAGCATGATAAAGAAGATTCAAAGAGAGTGAGATGCCAGCTACTTTCATTCAGTCAGTAGCTTCAATCATTTCTGGACGTTTTTCAATGGTAAAAATCAATGAATATTGTAAATGCACAAACAGTAATTTCTCCACATTGCAAGGTGCAATTCTGAAATTTTTTGCTTTTTCCTGCTCCTCTTAGCATGATAAAGAAGATTCAAAGAGAGTGAGATGCCAGCTCCTTTCATTCAGTCAGTAGCTTCAAACATTTCTGGTATATGAATAACATGATGTTTTTCAATGGCAAAAATCAATGAATATTGTAAATGCACAAACAGTAATTTCTCCGCATTGCAAGGTGCAATTCTGAAATTTTTTGCTTTTTCCTGCTCCTCTTAGCATGATAAAGAACATTCAAAGAGAGTGAGATGCCAGCTCCTTTCATTCAGTCAGTAGCTTCAATCATTTCTGGATGTTTTTCAATGGCAAAAATCAATGAATATTGTAAATGCACAAACTGTAATTTCTCCGCATTGCAAGGTGCAATTCTGAAATTTTTTGCTTTTTCCTGCTCCTCTTAGCATGATAAAGAAGATTCAAAGAGAGTGAGATGCCAGCTCCTTTCATTCAGTCAGTAGCTTCAATCATTTCTGGACGTTTTTCAATGGCAAAAATCAATGAATATTGTAAATGCACAAACAGTAATTTCTCCGCATTGCAAGGTGCAATTCTGAAATTTTTTGCTTTTTCCTGCTCCTCTTAGCATGATAAAGAAGATTCAAAGAGAGTGAGATGCCAGCTCCTTTCATTCAGTCAGTAGCTTCAATCATTTCTGGACGTTTTTCAATGGCAAAAATCAATGAATATTGTAAATGCACAAACAGTAATTTCTCCGCATTGCAAGGTGCAATTCTGAAATTTTTTGCTTTTTCCTGCTCCTCTTAGCATGATAAACAAGATTCAAAGAGAGTGAGATGCCAGCTCCTTTCATTCAGTCAGTAGCTTCAATCATTTCTGGACGTTTTTCAATGGCAAAAATCAATGAATATTGTAAATGCACAAACAGTAATTTCTCCGCATTGCAAGGTGCAATTCTGAAATTTTTTGCTTTTTCCTGCTCCTCTTAGCATGATAAAGAAGATTCAAAGAGAGTGAGATGCCAGCTCCTTTCATTCAGTCAGTAGCTTCAATCATTTCTGGACGTTTTTCAATGGCAAAAATCAATGAATATTGTAAATGCACAAACAGTAATTTCTCCGCATTGCAAGGTGCAATTCTGAAATTTTTTGCTTTTTCCTGCTCCTCTTAGCATGATAAAGAAGATTCAAAGAGAGTGAGATGCCAGCTCCTTTCATTCAGTCAGTAGCTTCAATCATTTCTGGTATATGAATAACATGATGTTTTTCAATGGCAAAAATCAATGAATATTGTAAATGCACAAACAGTAATTTCTCCGCATTGCAAGGTGCAATTCTGAAATTTTTTGCTTTTTCCTGCTCCTCTTAGCATGATAAAGAAGATTCAAAGAGAGTGAGATGCCAGCTCCTTTCATTCAGTCAGTAGCTTCAATCATTTCTGGACGTTTTTCAATGGCAAAAATCAATGAATATTGTAAATGCACAAACAGTAATTTCTCCGCATTGCAAGGTGCAATTCTGAAATTTTTTGCTTTTTCCTGCTCCTCTTAGCATGATAAACATGATTCAAAGAGAGTGAGTTGCCAGCTCCTTTCATTCAGTCAGTAGCTTCAATCATTTCTGGACGTTTTTCAATTGCAAAAATCAATGAATATTGTAAATGCACAAACAGTAATTTCTCCGCATTGCAAGGTGCAATTCTGAAATTTTTTGCTTTTTCCTGCTCCTCTTAGCATGATAAAGACGATTCAAAGAGAGTGAGATGCCAGCTACTTTCATTCAGTCAGTAGCTTCAATCATTTCTGGTATATGAATAACATGATGTTTTTCAATGGCAAAAATCAATGAATATTGTAAATGCACAAACAGTAATTTCTCCGCATTGCAAGGTGCAATTCTGAAATTTTTTACTTTTTCCTGCTCCTCTTAGCATGATAAAGAAGATTCAAAGAGAGTGAGGTGCCAGCTCCTTTCATTCAGTCAGTAGCTTCAAACATTTCTGGTATATGAATAACATGTTTTTCAATGGCAAAAATCAATGAATATTGTAAATGCACAAACAGTAATTTCTCCGCATTGCAAGGTGCAATTGTGAAATTTTTTGCTTTTTCCTGCTCCTCTTAGCATGATAAAGAAGATTCAAAGAGAGTGAGATGCCAGCTCCTTTCATTCAGTCAGTAGCTTCAATCATTTCTGGACGTTTTTCAATGGCAAAAATCAATGAATATTGTAAATGCACAAACAGTAATTTCTCCGCATTGCAAGGTGCAATTCTGAAATTTTTTGCTTTTTCCTGCTCCTCTTAGCATGATAAAGAAGATTCAAAGAGAGTGAGATGCCAGCTCCTTTCATTCAGTCAGTAGCTTCAATCATTTCTGGACGTTTTTCAATGGCAAAAATCAATGAATATTGTAAATGCACAAACAGTAATTTCTCCGCATTGCAAGGTGCAATTCTGAAATTTTTTGCTTTTTCCTGCTCCTCTTAGCATGATAAAGAAGATTCAAAGAGAGTGAGATGCCAGCTCCTTTCATTCAGTCAGTAGCTTCAAACATTTCTGGTATATGAATAACATGATGTTTTTCAATGGCAAAAATCAATGAATATTGTAAATGCACAAACAGTAATTTCTCCGCATTGCAAGGTGCAAGTCTGAAATTTTTTGCTTTTTCCTGCTCCTCTTAGCATGATAAAGAAGATTCAAAGAGAGTGAGATGCCAGCTACTTTCATTCAGTCAGTAGCTTCAATCATTTCTGGACGTTTTTCAATGGTAAAAATCAATGAATATTGTAAATGCACAAACAGTAATTTCTCCACATTGCAAGGTGCAATTCTGCAATTTTTTGCTTTTTCCTGCTCCTCTTAGCATGATAAAGAAGATTCAAAGAGAGTGAGATGCCAGCTCCTTTCATTCAGTCAGTAGCTTCAAACATTTCTGGTATATGAATAACATGATGTTTTCAATGGCAAAAATCAATGAATATTGTAAATGCACAAACAGTAAATTCTCCGCATTGCAAGGTGCAATTCTGAAATTTTTTGCTTTTTCCTGCTCCTCTTAGCATGATAAAGAAGATTCAAAGAGAGTGAGATGCCAGCTCCTTTCATTCAGTCAGTAGCTTCAAACATTTCTGGTATATGAATAACATGATATTTTTCAATGGCAAAAATCAATGAATATTGTAAATGCACAAACAGTAATTTCTCCGCATTGCAAGGTGCAAGTCTGAAATTTTTTGCTTTTTCCTGCTCCTCTTAGCATGATAAAGAAGATTCAAAGAGAGTGAGAAGCCAGCTACTTTCATTCAGTCAGTAGATTCAATCATTTCTGGACGTTTTTCAATGTTAAAAATCAATGAATATTGTAAATGCACAAACAGTAATTTCTCCACATTGCAAGGTGCAATTCTGAAATTTTTTGCTTTTTCCTGCTCCTCTTAGCATGATAATGAAGATTCAAAGAGAGTGAGATGCCAGCTCCTTTCATTCAGTCAGTAGCTTCAAACATTTCTGGTATATGAATAACATGATGTTTTTCAATGGCAAAAATCAATGAATATTGTAAATGCACAAACAGTAATTTCTCCGCATTGCAAGGTGCAATTCTGAAATTTTTTGCTTTTTCCTGCTCCTCTTAGCATGATAAAGAAGATTCAAAGAGAGTGAGATGCCAGCTCCTTTCATTCAGTCAGTAGCTTCAATCATTTCTGGATGTTTTTCAATGGCAAAAATCAATGAATATTGTAAATGCACAAACTGTAATTTCTCCGCATTGCAAGGTGCAATTCTGAAATTTTTTACTTTTTCCTGCTCCTCTTAGCATGATAAAGAAGATTCAAAGAGAGTGAGATGCCAGCTCCTTTCATTCAGTCAGTAGCTTCAATCATTTCTGGACGTTTTTCAATGGCAAAAATCAATGAATATTGTAAATGCACAAACAGTAATTTCTCCGCATTGCAAGGTGCAATTCTGAATTTTTTTGCTTTTTCCCGCTCCGCTTAGCATGATAAAGAAGATTCAAAGAGAATGAGGTGCCAGCTCCTTTCATTCAGTCAGTAGCTTCAAACATTTCTGGTATATGAATAACATGTTTTTCAATGGCAAAAATCAATGAATATTGTAAATGCACAAACAGTAATTTCTCCGCATTGCAAGGTGCAATTCTGAAATTTTTTGCTTTTTCCTGCTCCGCTTAGCATGATAAAGAAGATTCAAAGAGAGTGAGATGCCAGCTCCTTTCATTCAGTCAGTAGCTTCAAACATTTCTGGTATATGAATAACATGATGTTTTTCAATGTCAAAAATCAATGAATATTGTAAATGCACAAACAGTAATTTCTCCGCATTGCAAGGTGCAAGTCTGAAATTTTTTGCTTTTTCCTGCTCCTCTTAGCATGATAAAGAAGATTCAAAGAGAGTGAGATGCCAGCTACTTTCATTCAGTCAGTAGCTTCAATCATTTCTGGACGTTTTTCAATGGTAAAAATCAATGAATATTGTAAATGCACAGTAATTTCTCCACATTGCAAGGTGCAATTCTGAAATTTTTTGCTTTTTCCTGCTCCTCTTAGCATGATAAAGAAGATTCAAAGAGAGTGAGATGCCAGCTCCTTTCATTCAGTCAGTAGCTTCAAACATTTCTGGTATATGAATAACATGATGTTTTTCAATGGCAAAAATCAATGAATATTGTAAATGCACAAACAGTAATTTCTCCGCATTGCAAGGTGCAATTCTGAAATTTTTTGCTTTTTCCTGCTCCTCTTAGCATGATAAAGAAGATTCAAAGAGAGTGAGATGCCAGCTCCTTTCATTCAGTCAGTAGCTTCAAACATTTCTGGTATATGAATAACATGATGTTTTTCAATGGCAAAAATCAATGAATATTGTAAATGCACAAACAGTAATTTCTCCGCATTGCAAGGTGCAATTCTGAAATTTTTTGCTTTTTCCTGCTCCTCTTAGCATGATAAAGAATATTCAAAGAGAGTGAGATGCCAGCTCCTTTCATTCAGTCAGTAGCTTCAATCATTTCTGGTATATGAATAACATGATGTTTTTCAATGGCAAAAATCAATGAATATTGTAAATGCACAAACAGTAATTTCTCCGCATTGCAAGGTGCAATTCTGAAATTTTTTGCTTTTTCCTGCTCCTCTTAGCATGATAAAGAAGATTCAAAGAGAGTGAGATGCCAGCTCCTTTCATTCAGTCAGTAGCTTCAATCATTTCTGGACGTTTTTCAATGGCAAAAATCAATGAATATTGTAAATGCACAAACAGTAATTTCTCCGCATTGCAAGGTGCAATTCTGAAATTTTTTGCTTTTTCCTGCTCCTCTTAGCATGATAAAGAAGATTCAAAGAGAGTGAGATGCCAGCTACTTTCATTCAGTCAGTAGCTTCAAACATTTCTGGTATATGAATAACATAATGTTTTTCAATGGCAAAAATCAATGAATATTGTAAATGCACAAACAGTAATTTCTCCGCATTGCAAGGTGCAAGTCTGAAATTTTTTGCTTTTTCCTGCTCCTCTTAGCATGATAAAGAAGATTCAAAGAGAGTGAGATGCCAGCTACTTTCATTCAGTCAGTAGCTTCAATCATTTCTGGACGTTTTTCAATGGTAAAAATCAATGAATATTGTAAATGCACAAACAGTAATTTCTCCACATTGCAAGGTGCAATTCTGAAATTTTTTGCTTTTTCCTGCTCCTCTTAGCATGATAAAGAAGATTCAAAGAGAGTGAGATGCCAGCTCCTTTCATTCAGTCAGTAGCTTCAAACATTTCTGGTATATGAATAACATGATGTTTTTCAATGGCAAAAATCAATGAATATTGTAAATGCACAAACAGTAATTTCTCCGCATTGCAAGGTGCAATTCTGAAATTTTTTGCTTTTTCCTGCTCCTCTTAGCATGATAAAGAACATTCAAAGAGAGTGAGATGCCAGCTCCTTTCATTCAGTCAGTAGCTTCAATCATTTCTGGATGTTTTTCAATGGCAAAAATCAATGAATATTGTAAATGCACAAACTGTAATTTCTCCGCATTGCAAGGTGCAATTCTGAAATTTTTTGCTTTTTCCTGCTCCTCTTAGCATGATAAAGAAGATTCAAAGAGAGTGAGATGCCAGCTCCTTTCATTCAGTCAGTAGCTTCAATCATTTCTGGACGTTTTTCAATGGCAAAAATCAATGAATATTGTAAATGCACAAACAGTAATTTCTCCGCATTGCAAGGTGCAATTCTGAAATTTTTTGCTTTTTCCTGCTCCTCTTAGCATGATAAAGAAGATTCAAAGAGAGTGAGATGCCAGCTCCTTTCATTCAGTCAGTACCTTCAATCATTTCTGGACGTTTTTCAATGGCAAAAATCAATGAATATTGTAAATGCACAAACAGTAATTTCTCCGCATTGCAAGGTGCAATTCTGAAATTTTTTGCTTTTTCCCGCTCCTCTTAGCATGATAAAGAAGATTCAAAGAGAGTGAGGTGCCAGCTCCTTTCATTCAGTCAGTAGCTTCAAACATTTCTGGTATATGAATAACATGTTTTTCAATGGCAAAAATCAATGAATATTGTAAATGCACAAACAGTAATTTCTCCGCATTGCAAGGTGCAATTCTGAAATTTTTTGATTTTTCCTGCTCCTCTTAGCATGATAAAGAAGATTCAAAGAGAGTGAGATGCCAGCTCCTTTCATTCAGTCAGTAGCTTCAATCATTTCTGGACGTTTTTCAATGGCAAAAATCAATGAATATTGTAAATGCACAAACAGTAATTTCTCCGCATTGCAAGGTGCAATTCTGAAATTTTTTGCTTTTTCCTGCTCCTCTTAGCATGATAAAGAAGATTCAAAGAGAGTGAGATGCCAGCTCCTTTCATTCAGTCAGTAGCTTCAAACATTTCTGGTATATGAATAACATGATGTTTTTCAATGGCAAAAATCAATGAATATTGTAAATGCACAAACAGTAATTTCTCCGCATTGCAAGGTGCAATTCTGAAATTTTTTGCTTTTTCCTGCTCCTCTTAGCATGATAAAGAAGATTCAAAGAGAGTGAGATGCCAGCTCCTTTCATTCAGTCAGTAGCTTCAAACATTTCTGGTATATGAATAAAATGATGTTTTTCAATGGCAAAAATCAATGAATATTGTAAATGCACAAACAGTAATTTCTCCGCATTGCAAGGTGCAAGTCTGAAATTTTTTGCTTTTTCCTGCTCCTCTTAGCATGATAAAGAAGATTCAAAGAGAGTGAGATGCCAGCTACTTTCATTCAGTCAGTAGCTTCAATCATTTCTGGACGTTTTTCAATGGTAAAAATCAATGAATATTGTAAATGCACAAACAGTAATTTCTCCACATTGCAAGGTGCAATTCTGAAATTTTTTGCTTTTTCCTGCTCCTCTTAGCATGATAAAGAAGATTCAAAGAGAGTGAGATGCCAGCTCCTTTCATTCAGTCAGTAGCTTCAAACATTTCTGGTATATGAATAACATGATGTTTTTCAATGGCAAAAATCAATGAATATTGTAAATGCACAAACAGTAATTTCTCCGCATTGCAAGGTGCAATTCTGAAATTTTTTGCTTTTTCCTGCTCCTCTTAGCATGATAAAGAACATTCAAAGAGAGTGAGATGCCAGCTCCTTTCATTCAGTCAGTAGCTTCAATCATTTCTGGATGTTTTTCAATGGCAAAAATCAATGAATATTGTAAATGCACAAACTGTAATTTCTCCGCATTGCAAGGTGCAATTCTGAAATTTTTTGCTTTTTCCTGCTCCTCTTAGCATGTTAAAGAAGATTCAAAGAGAGTGAGATGCCAGCTCCTTTCATTCAGTCAGTAGCTTCAATCATTTCTGGACGTTTTTCAGTGGCAAAAATCAATGAATATTGTAAATGCACAAACAGTAATTTCTCCGCATTGCAAGGTGCAATTCTGAAATTTTTTGCTTTTTCCTGCTCCTCTTAGCATGATAAAGAAGATTCAAAGAGAGTGAGATGCCAGCTCCTTTCATTCAGTCAGTACCTTCAATCATTTCTGGACGTTTTTCAATGGCAAAAATCAATGAATATTGTAAATGCACAAACAGTAATTTCTCCGCATTGCAAGGTGCAAGTCTGAAATTTTTTGCTTTTTCCTGCTCCTCTTAGCATGATAAAGAAGATTCAAAGAGAGTGAGATGCCAGCTACTTTCATTCAGTCAGTAGCTTCAATCATTTCTGGACGTTTTTCAATGGTAAAAATCAATGAATATTGTAAATGCACAAACAGTAATTTCTCCACATTGCAAGGTGCAATTCTGAAATTTTTTGCTTTTTCCTGCTCCTCTTAGCATGATAAAGAAGATTCAAAGAGAGTGAGATGCCAGCTCCTTTCATTCAGTCAGTAGCTTCAAACATTTCTGGTATATGAATAACATGATGTTTTTCAATGGCAAAAATCAATGAATATTGTAAATGCACAAACAGTAATTTCTCCGCATTGCAAGGTGCAATTCTGAAATTTTTTGCTTTTTCCTGCTCCTCTTAGCATGATAAAGAAGATTCAAAGAGAGTGAGATGCCAGCTCCTTTCATTCAGTCAGTAGCTTCAATCATTTCTGGACGTTTTTCAATGGCAAAAATCAATGAATATTGTAAATGCACAAACAGTAATTTCTCTGCATTGCAAGGTGCAATTCTGAAATTTTTTGCTTTTTCCTGCTCCTCTTAGCATGATAAAGAAGATTCAAAGAGAGTGAGATGTCAGCTCCTTTCATTCAGTCAGTAGCTTCAAACATTTCTGGTATATGAATAACATGATGTTTTTCAATGGCAAAAATCAATGAATATTGTAAATGCACAAACAGTAATTTCTCCGCATTGCAAGGTGCAATTCTGAAATTTTTTGATTTTTCCTGCTCCTCTTAGCATGATAAAGAATATTCAAAGAGAGTGAGATGCCAGCTCCTTTCATTCAGTCAGTAGCTTCAATCATTTCTGGACGTTTTTCAATGGCAAAAATCAATGAATATTGTAAATGCACAAACAGTAATTTCTCTGCATTGCAAGGTGCAATTCTGAAATTTTTTGCTTTTTCCTGCTCCTCTTAGCATGATAAAGAAGATTCAAAGAGAGTGAGATGCCAGCTCCTTTCGTTCAGTCAGTAGCTTCAATCATTTCTGGACGTTTTTCAATGGCAAAAATCATTGAATATTATAAATGCACAAACAGTAATTTCTCCGCATAGCAAGGTGCAATTCTGAAATTTTTTACTTTTTCCTGCTCCTCTTAGCATGATAAAGAAGATTCAAAGAGAGTGAGATGCCAGCTCCTTTCATTCAGTCAGTACCTTCAATCATTTCTGGACGTTTTTCAATGGCAAAAATCAATGAATATTGTAAATGCACAAACAGTAATTTCTCCGCATTGCAAGGTGCAAGTCTGAAATTTTTTGCTTTTTCCTGCTCCTCTTAGCATGATAAAGAAGATTCAAAGAGAGTGAGATGCCAGCTACTTTCATTCAGTCAGTAGCTTCAATCATTTCTGGACGTTTTTCAATGGTAAAAATCAATGAATATTGTAAATGCACAAACAGTAATTTCTCCACATTGCAAGGTGCAATTCTGAAATTTTTTGCTTTTTCCTGCTCCTCTTAGCATGATAAAGAAGATTCAAAGAGAGTGAGATGCCAGCTCCTTTCATTCAGTCAGTAGCTTCAAACATTTCTGGTATATGAATAACATGATGTTTTTCAATGGCAAAAATCAATGAATATTGTAAATGCACAAACAGTAATTTCTCCGCATTGCAAGGTGCAATTCTGAAATTTTTTGCTTTTTCCTGCTCCTCTTAGCATGATAAAGAAGATTCAAAGAGAGTGAGATGCCAGCTCCTTTCATTCAGTCAGTAGCTTCAATCATTTCTGGACGTTTTTCAATGGCAAAAATCAATGAATATTGTAAATGCACAAACAGTAATTTCTCTGCATTGCAAGGTGCAATTCTGAAATTTTTTGCTTTTTCCTGCTCCTCTTAGCATGATAAAGAAGATTCAAAGAGAGTGAGATGTCAGCTCCTTTCATTCAGTCAGTAGCTTCAAACATTTCTGGTATATGAATAACATGATGTTTTTCAATGGCAAAAATCAATGAATATTGTAAATGCACAAACAGTAATTTCTCCGCATTGCAAGGTGCAATTCTGAAATTTTTTGCTTTTTCCTGCTCCTCTTAGCATGATAAAGAATATTCAAAGAGAGTGAGATGCCAGCTCCTTTCATTCAGTCAGTAGCTTCAATCATTTCTGGACGTTTTTCAATGGCAAAAATCAATGAATATTGTAAATGCACAAACAGTAATTTCTCTGCATTGCAAGGTGCAATTCTGAAATTTTTTGCTTTTTCCTGCTCCTCTTATCATGATAAAGAAGATTCAAAGAGAGTGAGATGCCAGCTCCTTTCGTTCAGTCAGTGGCTTCAATCATTTCTGGACGTTTTTCAATGGCAAAAATCATTGAATATTATAAATGCACAAACAGTAATTTCTCCGCATAGCAAGGTGCAATTCTGAAATTTTTTACTTTTTCCTGCTCCTCTTAGCATGATAAAGAAGATTCAAAGAGAGTGAGATGCCAGCTCCTTTCATTCAGTCAGTAGCTTCAATCATTTCTGGTATATGAATAACATGATGTTTTTCAATGGCAAAAATCAATGAATATTGTAAATGCACAAACAGTAATTTCTCCGCATTGCAAGGTGCAATTCTGAAATTTTTTGCTTTTTCCTGCTCCTCTTAGCATGATAAAGAAGATTCAAAGAGAGTGAGATGCCAGCTCCTTTCATTCAGTCAGTAGCTTCAATCATTTCTGGACGTTTTTCAATGGCAAAAATCAATGAATATTGTAAATGCACAAACAGTAATTTCTCCGCATTGCAAGGTGCAATTCTGAAATTTTTTGGTTTTTCCTGCTCCTCTTAGCATGATAAAGAAGATTCAAAGAGAGTGAGATGCCAGCTACTTTCATTCAGTCAGTAGCTTCAAACATTTCTGGTATATGAATAACATAATGTTTTTCAATGGCAAAAATCAATGAATATTGTAAATGCACAAACAGTAATTTCTCCGCATTGCAAGGTGCAAGTCTGAAATTTTTTGCTTTTTCCTGCTCCTCTTAGCATGATAAAGAAGATTCAAAGAGAGTGAGATGCCAGCTACTTTCATTCAGTCAGTAGCTTCAATCATTTCTGGACGTTTTTCAATGGTAAAAATCAATGAATATTGTAAATGCACAAACAGTAATTTCTCCACATTGCAAGGTGCAATTCTGAAATTTTTTGCTTTTTCCTGCTCCTCTTAGCATGATAAAGAAGATTCAAAGAGAGTGAGATGCCAGCTCCTTTCATTCAGTCAGTAGCTTCAAACATTTCTGGTATATGAATAACATGATGTTTTTCAATGGCAAAAATCAATGAATATTGTAAATGCACAAACAGTAATTTCTCCGCATTGCAAGGTGCAATTCTGAAATTTTTTGCTTTTTCCTGCTCCTCTTAGCATGATAAAGAACATTCAAAGAGAGTGAGATGCCAGCTCCTTTCATTCAGTCAGTAGCTTCAATCATTTCTGGATGTTTTTCAATGGCAAAAATCAATGAATATTGTAAATGCACAAACAGTAATTTCTCCGCATTGCAAGGTGCAATTCTGAAATTTTTTGCTTTTTCCTGCTCCTCTTAGCATGATAAAGAAGATTCAAAGAGAGTGAGATGCCAGCTCCTTTCATTCAGTCAGTACCTTCAATCATTTCTGGACGTTTTTCAATGGCAAAAATCAATGAATATTGTAAATGCACAAACAGTAATTTCTCCGCATTGCAAGGTGCAATTCTGAAATTTTTTGCTTTTTCCCGCTCCTCTTAGCATGATAAAGAAGATTCAAAGAGAGTGAGATGCCAGCTCCTTTCATTCAGTCAGTAGCTTCAATCATTTCTGGACGTTTTTCAATGGCAAAAATCATTGAATATTATAAATGCACAAACAGTAATTTCTCCGCATAGCAAGGTGCAATTCTGAAATTTTTTACTTTTTCCTGCTCCTCTTAGCATGATAAAGAAGATTCAAAGAGAGTGAGATGCCAGCTCCTTTCATTCAGTCAGTAGCTTCAATCATTTCTGGTATATGAATAACATGATGTTTTTCAATGGCAAAAATCAATGAATATTGTAAATGCACAAACAGTAATTTCTCCGCATTGCAAGGTGCAATTCTGAAATTTTTTGCTTTTTCCTGCTCCTCTTAGCATGATAAAGAAGATTCAAAGAGAGTGAGATGCCAGCTCCTTTCATTCAGTCAGTAGCTTCAATCATTTCTGGACGTTTTTCAATGGCAAAAATCAATGAATATTGTAAATGCACAAACAGTAATTTCTCCGCATTGCAAGGTGCAAGTCTGAAATTTTTTGCTTTTTCCTGCTCCTCTTAGCATGATAAAGAAGATTCAAAGAGAGTGAGATGCCAGCTACTTTCATTCAGTCAGTAGCTTCAATCATTTCTGGACGTTTTTCAATGGTAAAAATCAATGAATATTGTAAATGCACAAACAGTAATTTCTCCACATTGCAAGGTGCAATTCTGAAATTTTTTGCTTTTTCCTGCTCCTCTTAGCATGATAAAGAAGATTCAAAGAGAGTGAGATGCCAGCTCCTTTCATTCAGTCAGTAGCTTCAAACATTTCTGGTATATGAATAACATGATGTTTTTCAATGGCAAAAATCAATGAATATTGTAAATGCACAAACAGTAATTTCTCCGCATTGCAAGGTGCAATTCTGAAATTTTTTGCTTTTTCCTGCTCCTCTTAGCATGATAAAGAACATTCAAAGAGAGTGAGATGCCAGCTCCTTTCATTCAGTCAGTAGCTTCAATCATTTCTGGATGTTTTTCAATGGCAAAAATCAATGAATATTGTAAATGCACAAACTGTAATTTCTCCGCATTGCAAGGTGCAATTCTGAAATTTTTTGCTTTTTCCTGCTCCTCTTAGCATGATAAAGAAGATTCAAAGAGAGTGAGATGCCAGCTCCTTTCATTCAGTCAGTAGCTTCAATCATTTCTGGACGTTTTTCAATGGCAAAAATCAATGAATATTGTAAATGCACAAACAGTAATTTCTCCGCATTGCAAGGTGCAATTCTGAAATTTTTTGCTTTTTCCTGCTCCTCTTAGCATGATAAAGAAGATTCAAAGAGAGTGAGATGCCAGCTCCTTTCATTCAGTCAGTACCTTCAATCATTTCTGGACGTTTTTCAATGGCAAAAATCAATGAATATTGTAAATGCACAAACAGTAATTTCTCCGCATTGCAAGGTGCAATTCTGAAATTTTTTGCTTTTTCCCGCTCCTCTTAGCATGATAAAGAAGATTCAAAGAGAGTGAGGTGCCAGCTCCTTTCATTCAGTCAGTAGCTTCAAACATTTCTGGTATATGAATAACATGTTTTTCAATGGCAAAAATCAATGAATATTGTAAATGCACAAACAGTAATTTCTCCGCATTGCAAGGTGCAATTCTGAAATTTTTTGATTTTTCCTGCTCCTCTTAGCATGATAAAGAAGATTCAAAGAGAGTGAGATGCCAGCTCCTTTCATTCAGTCAGTAGCTTCAATCATTTCTGGACGTTTTTCAATGGCAAAAATCAATGAATATTGTAAATGCACAAACAGTAATTTCTCCGCATTGCAAGGTGCAATTCTGAAATTTTTTGCTTTTTCCTGCTCCTCTTAGCATGATAAAGAAGATTCAAAGAGAGTGAGATGCCAGCTCCTTTCATTCAGTCAGTAGCTTCAAACATTTCTGGTATATGAATAACATGATGTTTTTCAATGGCAAAAATCAATGAATATTGTAAATGCACAAACAGTAATTTCTCCGCATTGCAAGGTGCAATTCTGAAATTTTTTGCTTTTTCCTGCTCCTCTTAGCATGATAAAGAAGATTCAAAGAGAGTGAGATGCCAGCTCCTTTCATTCAGTCAGTAGCTTCAAACATTTCTGGTATATGAATAAAATGATGTTTTTCAATGGCAAAAATCAATGAATATTGTAAATGCACAAACAGTAATTTCTCCGCATTGCAAGGTGCAAGTCTGAAATTTTTTGCTTTTTCCTGCTCCTCTTAGCATGATAAAGAAGATTCAAAGAGAGTGAGATGCCAGCTACTTTCATTCAGTCAGTAGCTTCAATCATTTCTGGACGTTTTTCAATGGTAAAAATCAATGAATATTGTAAATGCACAAACAGTAATTTCTCCACATTGCAAGGTGCAATTCTGAAATTTTTTGCTTTTTCCTGCTCCTCTTAGCATGATAAAGAAGATTCAAAGAGAGTGAGATGCCAGCTCCTTTCATTCAGTCAGTAGCTTCAAACATTTCTGGTATATGAATAACATGATGTTTTTCAATGGCAAAAATCAATGAATATTGTAAATGCACAAACAGTAATTTCTCCGCATTGCAAGGTGCAATTCTGAAATTTTTTGCTTTTTCCTGCTCCTCTTAGCATGATAAAGAAGATTCAAAGAGAGTGAGATGCCAGCTCCTTTCATTCAGTCAGTAGCTTCAATCATTTCTGGATGTTTTTCAATGGCAAAAATCAATGAATATTGTAAATGCACAAACTGTAATTTCTCCGCATTGCAAGGTGCAATTCTGAAATTTTTTGCTTTTTCCTGCTCCTCTTAGCATGTTAAAGAAGATTCAAAGAGAGTGAGATGCCAGCTCCTTTCATTCAGTCAGTAGCTTCAATCATTTCTGGACGTTTTTCAGTGGCAAAAATCAATGAATATTGTAAATGCACAAACAGTAATTTCTCCGCATTGCAAGGTGCAATTCTGAAATTTTTTGCTTTTTCCTGCTCCTCTTAGCATGATAAAGAAGATTCAAAGAGAGTGAGATGCCAGCTCCTTTCATTCAGTCAGTACCTTCAATCATTTCTGGACGTTTTTCAATGGCAAAAATCAATGAATATTGTAAATGCACAAACAGTAATTTCTCCGCATTGCAAGGTGCAAGTCTGAAATTTTTTGCTTTTTCCTGCTCCTCTTAGCATGATAAAGAAGATTCAAAGAGAGTGAGATGCCAGCTACTTTCATTCAGTCAGTAGCTTCAATCATTTCTGGACGTTTTTCAATGGTAAAAATCAATGAATATTGTAAATGCACAAACAGTAATTTCTCCACATTGCAAGGTGCAATTCTGAAATTTTTTGCTTTTTCCTGCTCCTCTTAGCATGATAAAGAAGATTCAAAGAGAGTGAGATGCCAGCTCCTTTCATTCAGTCAGTAGCTTCAAACATTTCTGGTATATGAATAACATGATGTTTTTCAATGGCAAAAATCAATGAATATTGTAAATGCACAAACAGTAATTTCTCCGCATTGCAAGGTGCAATTCTGAAATTTTTTGCTTTTTCCTGCTCCTCTTAGCATGATAAAGAAGATTCAAAGAGAGTGAGATGCCAGCTCCTTTCATTCAGTCAGTAGCTTCAATCATTTCTGGACGTTTTTCAATGGCAAAAATCAATGAATATTGTAAATGCACAAACAGTAATTTCTCTGCATTGCAAGGTGCAATTCTGAAATTTTTTGCTTTTTCCTGCTCCTCTTAGCATGATAAAGAAGATTCAAAGAGAGTGAGATGTCAGCTCCTTTCATTCAGTCAGTAGCTTCAAACATTTCTGGTATATGAATAACATGATGTTTTTCAATGGCAAAAATCAATGAATATTGTAAATGCACAAACAGTAATTTCTCCGCATTGCAAGGTGCAATTCTGAAATTTTTTGATTTTTCCTGCTCCTCTTAGCATGATAAAGAATATTCAAAGAGAGTGAGATGCCAGCTCCTTTCATTCAGTCAGTAGCTTCAATCATTTCTGGACGTTTTTCAATGGCAAAAATCAATGAATATTGTAAATGCACAAACAGTAATTTCTCTGCATTGCAAGGTGCAATTCTGAAATTTTTTGCTTTTTCCTGCTCCTCTTAGCATGATAAAGAAGATTCAAAGAGAGTGAGATGCCAGCTCCTTTCGTTCAGTCAGTAGCTTCAATCATTTCTGGACGTTTTTCAATGGCAAAAATCATTGAATATTATAAATGCACAAACAGTAATTTCTCCGCATAGCAAGGTGCAATTCTGAAATTTTTTACTTTTTCCTGCTCCTCTTAGCATGATAAAGAAGATTCAAAGAGAGTGAGATGCCAGCTCCTTTCATTCAGTCAGTACCTTCAATCATTTCTGGACGTTTTTCAATGGCAAAAATCAATGAATATTGTAAATGCACAAACAGTAATTTCTCCGCATTGCAAGGTGCAAGTCTGAAATTTTTTGCTTTTTCCTGCTCCTCTTAGCATGATAAAGAAGATTCAAAGAGAGTGAGATGCCAGCTACTTTCATTCAGTCAGTAGCTTCAATCATTTCTGGACGTTTTTCAATGGTAAAAATCAATGAATATTGTAAATGCACAAACAGTAATTTCTCCACATTGCAAGGTGCAATTCTGAAATTTTTTGCTTTTTCCTGCTCCTCTTAGCATGATAAAGAAGATTCAAAGAGAGTGAGATGCCAGCTCCTTTCATTCAGTCAGTAGCTTCAAACATTTCTGGTATATGAATAACATGATGTTTTTCAATGGCAAAAATCAATGAATATTGTAAATGCACAAACAGTAATTTCTCCGCATTGCAAGGTGCAATTCTGAAATTTTTTGCTTTTTCCTGCTCCTCTTAGCATGATAAAGAAGATTCAAAGAGAGTGAGATGCCAGCTCCTTTCATTCAGTCAGTAGCTTCAATCATTTCTGGACGTTTTTCAATGGCAAAAATCAATGAATATTGTAAATGCACAAACAGTAATTTCTCTGCATTGCAAGGTGCAATTCTGAAATTTTTTGCTTTTTCCTGCTCCTCTTAGCATGATAAAGAAGATTCAAAGAGAGTGAGATGTCAGCTCCTTTCATTCAGTCAGTAGCTTCAAACATTTCTGGTATATGAATAACATGATGTTTTTCAATGGCAAAAATCAATGAATATTGTAAATGCACAAACAGTAATTTCTCCGCATTGCAAGGTGCAATTCTGAAATTTTTTGCTTTTTCCTGCTCCTCTTAGCATGATAAAGAATATTCAAAGAGAGTGAGATGCCAGCTCCTTTCATTCAGTCAGTAGCTTCAATCATTTCTGGACGTTTTTCAATGGCAAAAATCAATGAATATTGTAAATGCACAAACAGTAATTTCTCTGCATTGCAAGGTGCAATTCTGAAATTTTTTGCTTTTTCCTGCTCCTCTTATCATGATAAAGAAGATTCAAAGAGAGTGAGATGCCAGCTCCTTTCGTTCAGTCAGTAGCTTCAATCATTTCTGGACGTTTTTCAATGGCAAAAATCATTGAATATTATAAATGCACAAACAGTAATTTCTCCGCATAGCAAGGTGCAATTCTGAAATTTTTTACTTTTTCCTGCTCCTCTTAGCATGATAAAGAAGATTCAAAGAGAGTGAGATGCCAGCTCCTTTCATTCAGTCAGTAGCTTCAATCATTTCTGGTATATGAATAACATGATGTTTTTCAATGGCAAAAATCAATGAATATTGTAAATGCACAAACAGTAATTTCTCCGCATTGCAAGGTGCAATTCTGAAATTTTTTGCTTTTTCCTGCTCCTCTTAGCATGATAAAGAAGATTCAAAGAGAGTGAGATGCCAGCTCCTTTCATTCAGTCAGTAGCTTCAATCATTTCTGGACGTTTTTCAATGGCAAAAATCAATGAATATTGTAAATGCACAAACAGTAATTTCTCCGCATTGCAAGGTGCAATTCTGAAATTTTTTGTTTTTTCCTGCTCCTCTTAGCATGATAAAGAAGATTCAAAGAGAGTGAGATGCCAGCTACTTTCATTCAGTCAGTAGCTTCAAACATTTCTGGTATATGAATAACATAATGTTTTTCAATGGCAAAAATCAATGAATATTGTAAATGCACAAACAGTAATTTCTCCGCATTGCAAGGTGCAAGTCTGAAATTTTTTGCTTTTTCCTGCTCCTCTTAGCATGATAAAGAAGATTCAAAGAGAGTGAGATGCCAGCTACTTTCATTCAGTCAGTAGCTTCAATCATTTCTGGACGTTTTTCAATGGTAAAAATCAATGAATATTGTAAATGCACAAACAGTAATTTCTCCACATTGCAAGGTGCAATTCTGAAATTTTTTGCTTTTTCCTGCTCCTCTTAGCATGATAAAGAAGATTCAAAGAGAGTGAGATGCCAGCTCCTTTCATTCAGTCAGTAGCTTCAAACATTTCTGGTATATGAATAACATGATGTTTTTCAATGGCAAAAATCAATGAATATTGTAAATGCACAAACAGTAATTTCTCCGCATTGCAAGGTGCAATTCTGAAATTTTTTGCTTTTTCCTGCTCCTCTTAGCATGATAAAGAACATTCAAAGAGAGTGAGATGCCAGCTCCTTTCATTCAGTCAGTAGCTTCAATCATTTCTGGATGTTTTTCAATGGCAAAAATCAATGAATATTGTAAATGCACAAACAGTAATTTCTCCGCATTGCAAGGTGCAATTCTGAAATTTTTTGCTTTTTCCTGCTCCTCTTAGCATGATAAAGAAGATTCAAAGAGAGTGAGATGCCAGCTCCTTTCATTCAGTCAGTACCTTCAATCATTTCTGGACGTTTTTCAATGGCAAAAATCAATGAATATTGTAAATGCACAAACAGTAATTTCTCCGCATTGCAAGGTGCAATTCTGAAATTTTTTGCTTTTTCCCGCTCCTCTTAGCATGATAAAGAAGATTCAAAGAGAGTGAGGTGCCAGCTCCTTTCATTCAGTCAGTAGCTTCAAACATTTCTGGTATATGAATAACATGTTTTTCAATGGCAAAAATCAATGAATATTGTAAATGCACAAACAGTAATTTCTCCGCATTGCAAGGTGCAATTCTGAAATTTTTTGCTTTTTCCTGCTCCTCTTAGCATGATAAAGAAGATTCAAAGAGAGTGAGATGCCAGCTCCTTTCATTCAGTCAGTAGCTTCAATCATTTCTGGACGTTTTTCAATGGCAAAAATCAATGAATATTGTAAATGCACAAACAGTAATTTCTCTGCATTGCAAGGTGCAATTCTGAAATTTTTTGCTTTTTCCTGCTCCTCTTAGCATGATAAAGAAGATTCAAAGAGAGTGAGATGTCAGCTCCTTTCATTCAGTCAGTAGCTTCAAACATTTCTGGTATATGAATAACATGATGTTTTTCAATGGCAAAAATCAATGAATATTGTAAATGCACAAACAGTAATTTCTCCGCATTGCAAGGTGCAATTCTGAAATTTTTTGCTTTTTCCTGCTCCTCTTAGCATGATAAAGAATATTCAAAGAGAGTGAGATGCCAGCTCCTTTCATTCAGTCAGTAGCTTCAATCATTTCTGGACGTTTTTCAATGGCAAAAATCAATAAATATTGTAAATGCACAAACAGTAATTTCTCTGCATTGCAAGGTGCAATTCTGAAATTTTTTGCTTTTTCCTGCTCCTCTTAGCATGATAAAGAAGATTCAAAGAGAGTGAGATGCCAGCTCCTTTCGTTCAGTCAGTAGCTTCAATCATTTCTGGACGTTTTTCAATGGCAAAAATCATTGAATATTATAAATGCACAAACAGTAATTTCTCCGCATAGCAAGGTGCAATTCTGAAATTTTTTACTTTTTCCTGCTCCTCTTAGCATGATAAAGAAGATTCAAAGAGAGTGAGATGCCAGCTCCTTTCATTCAGTCAGTACCTTCAATCATTTCTGGACGTTTTTCAATGGCAAAAATCAATGAATATTGTAAATGCACAAACAGTAATTTCTCCGCATTGCAAGGTGCAAGTCTGAAATTTTTTGCTTTTTCCTGCTCCTCTTAGCATGATAAAGAAGATTCAAAGAGAGTGAGATGCCAGCTACTTTCATTCAGTCAGTAGCTTCAATCATTTCTGGACGTTTTTCAATGGTAAAAATCAATGAATATTGTAAATGCACAAACAGTAATTTCTCCACATTGCAAGGTGCAATTCTGAAATTTTTTGCTTTTTCCTGCTCCTCTTAGCATGATAAAGAAGATTCAAAGAGAGTGAGATGCCAGCTCCTTTCATTCAGTCAGTAGCTTCAAACATTTCTGGTATATGAATAACATGATGTTTTTCAATGGCAAAAATCAATGAATATTGTAAATGCACAAACAGTAATTTCTCCGCATTGCAAGGTGCAATTCTGAAATTTTTTGCTTTTTCCTGCTCCTCTTAGCATGATAAAGAAGATTCAAAGAGAGTGAGATGCCAGCTCCTTTCATTCAGTCAGTAGCTTCAATCATTTCTGGACGTTTTTCAATGGCAAAAATCAATGAATATTGTAAATGCACAAACAGTAATTTCTCTGCATTGCAAGGTGCAATTCTGAAATTTTTTGCTTTTTCCTGCTCCTCTTAGCATGATAAAGAAGATTCAAAGAGAGTGAGATGTCAGCTCCTTTCATTCAGTCAGTAGCTTCAAACATTTCTGGTATATGAATAACATGATGTTTTTCAATGGCAAAAATCAATGAATATTGTAAATGCACAAACAGTAATTTCTCCGCATTGCAAGGTGCAATTCTGAAATTTTTTGCTTTTTCCTGCTCCTCTTAGCATGATAAAGAATATTCAAAGAGAGTGAGATGCCAGCTCCTTTCATTCAGTCAGTAGCTTCAATCATTTCTGGACGTTTTTCAATGGCAAAAATCAATGAATATTGTAAATGCACAAACAGTAATTTCTCTGCATTGCAAGGTGCAATTCTGAAATTTTTTGCTTTTTCCTGCTCCTCTTAGCATGATAAAGAAGATTCAAAGAGAGTGAGATGCCAGCTCCTTTCGTTCAGTCAGTAGCTTCAATCATTTCTGGACGTTTTTCAATGGCAAAAATCATTGAATATTATAAATGCACAAACAGTAATTTCTCCGCATAGCAAGGTGCAATTCTGAAATTTTTTACTTTTTCCTGCTCCTCTTAGCATGATAAAGAAGATTCAAAGAGAGTGAGATGCCAGCTCCTTTCATTCAGTCAGTAGCTTCAATCATTTCTGGTATATGAATAACATGATGTTTTTCAATGGCAAAAATCAATGAATATTGTAAATGCACAAACAGTAATTTCTCCGCATTGCAAGGTGCAATTCTGAAATTTTTTGCTTTTTCCTGCTCCTCTTAGCATGATAAAGAAGATTCAAAGAGAGTGAGATGCCAGCTCCTTTCATTCAGTCAGTAGCTTCAATCATTTCTGGACGTTTTTCAATGGCAAAAATCAATGAATATTGTAAATGCACAAACAGTAATTTCTCCGCATTGCAAGGTGCAATTCTGAAATTTTTTGGTTTTTCCTGCTCCTCTTAGCATGATAAAGAAGATTCAAAGAGAGTGAGATGCCAGCTACTTTCATTCAGTCAGTAGCTTCAAACATTTCTGGTATATGAATAACATAATGTTTTTCAATGGCAAAAATCAATGAATATTGTAAATGCACAAACAGTAATTTCTCCGCATTGCAAGGTGCAAGTCTGAAATTTTTTGCTTTTTCCTGCTCCTCTTAGCATGATAAAGAAGATTCAAAGAGAGTGAGATGCCAGCTACTTTCATTCAGTCAGTAGCTTCAATCATTTCTGGACGTTTTTCAATGGTAAAAATCAATGAATATTGTAAATGCACAAACAGTAATTTCTCCACATTGCAAGGTGCAATTCTGAAATTTTTTGCTTTTTCCTGCTCCTCTTAGCATGATAAAGAAGATTCAAAGAGAGTGAGATGCCAGCTCCTTTCATTCAGTCAGTAGCTTCAAACATTTCTGGTATATGAATAACATGATGTTTTTCAATGGCAAAAATCAATGAATATTGTAAATGCACAAACAGTAATTTCTCCGCATTGCAAGGTGCAATTCTGAAATTTTTTGCTTTTTCCTGCTCCTCTTAGCATGATAAAGAACATTCAAAGAGAGTGAGATGCCAGCTCCTTTCATTCAGTCAGTAGCTTCAATCATTTCTGGATGTTTTTCAATGGCAAAAATCAATGAATATTGTAAATGCACAAACAGTAATTTCTCCGCATTGCAAGGTGCAATTCTGAAATTTTTTGCTTTTTCCTGCTCCTCTTAGCATGATAAAGAAGATTCAAAGAGAGTGAGATGCCAGCTCCTTTCATTCAGTCAGTACCTTCAATCATTTCTGGACGTTTTTCAATGGCAAAAATCAATGAATATTGTAAATGCACAAACAGTAATTTCTCCGCATTGCAAGGTGCAATTCTGAAATTTTTTGCTTTTTCCCGCTCCTCTTAGCATGATAAAGAAGATTCAAAGAGAGTGAGGTGCCAGCTCCTTTCATTCAGTCAGTAGCTTCAAACATTTCTGGTATATGAATAACATGTTTTTCAATGGCAAAAATCAATGAATATTGTAAATGCACAAACAGTAATTTCTCCGCATTGCAAGGTGCAATTCTGAAATTTTTTGATTTTTCCTGCTCCTCTTAGCATGATAAAGAAGATTCAAAGAGAGTGAGATGCCAGCTCCTTTCATTCAGTCAGTAGCTTCAATCATTTCTGGACGTTTTTCAATGGCAAAAATCAATGAATATTGTAAATGCACAAACAGTAATTTCTCCGCATTGCAAGGTGCAATTCTGAAATTTTTTGCTTTTTCCTGCTCCTCTTAGCATGATAAAGAAGATTCAAAGAGAGTGAGATGCCAGCTCCTTTCATTCAGTCAGTAGCTTCAAACATTTCTGGTATATGAATAACATGATGTTTTTCAATGGCAAAAATCAATGAATATTGTAAATGCACAAACAGTAATTTCTCCGCATTGCAAGGTGCAATTCTGAAATTTTTTGCTTTTTCCTGCTCCTCTTAGCATGATAAAGAAGATTCAAAGAGAGTGAGATGCCAGCTCCTTTCATTCAGTCAGTAGCTTCAAACATTTCTGGTATATGAATAAAATGATGTTTTTCAATGGCAAAAATCAATGAATATTGTAAATGCACAAACAGTAATTTCTCCGCATTGCAAGGTGCAAGTCTGAAATTTTTTGCTTTTTCCTGCTCCTCTTAGCATGATAAAGAAGATTCAAAGAGAGTGAGATGCCAGCTACTTTCATTCAGTCAGTAGCTTCAATCATTTCTGGACGTTTTTCAATGGTAAAAATCAATGAATATTGTAAATGCACAAACAGTAATTTCTCCACATTGCAAGGTGCAATTCTGAAATTTTTTGCTTTTTCCTGCTCCTCTTAGCATGATAAAGAAGATTCAAAGAGAGTGAGATGCCAGCTCCTTTCATTCAGTCAGTAGCTTCAAACATTTCTGGTATATGAATAACATGATGTTTTTCAATGGCAAAAATCAATGAATATTGTAAATGCACAAACAGTAATTTCTCCGCATTGCAAGGTGCAATTCTGAAATTTTTTGCTTTTTCCTGCTCCTCTTAGCATGATAAAGAAGATTCAAAGAGAGTGAGATGCCAGCTCCTTTCATTCAGTCAGTAGCTTCAATCATTTCTGGATGTTTTTCAATGGCAAAAATCAATGAATATTGTAAATGCACAAACTGTAATTTCTCCGCATTGCAAGGTGCAATTCTGAAATTTTTTGCTTTTTCCTGCTCCTCTTAGCATGTTAAAGAAGATTCAAAGAGAGTGAGATGCCAGCTCCTTTCATTCAGTCAGTAGCTTCAATCATTTCTGGACGTTTTTCAGTGGCAAAAATCAATGAATATTGTAAATGCACAAACAGTAATTTCTCCGCATTGCAAGGTGCAATTCTGAAATTTTTTGCTTTTTCCTGCTCCTCTTAGCATGATAAAGAAGATTCAAAGAGAGTGAGATGCCAGCTCCTTTCATTCAGTCAGTACCTTCAATCATTTCTGGACGTTTTTCAATGGCAAAAATCAATGAATATTGTAAATGCACAAACAGTAATTTCTCCGCATTGCAAGGTGCAAGTCTGAAATTTTTTGCTTTTTCCTGCTCCTCTTAGCATGATAAAGAAGATTCAAAGAGAGTGAGATGCCAGCTACTTTCATTCAGTCAGTAGCTTCAATCATTTCTGGACGTTTTTCAATGGTAAAAATCAATGAATATTGTAAATGCACAAACAGTAATTTCTCCACATTGCAAGGTGCAATTCTGAAATTTTTTGCTTTTTCCTGCTCCTCTTAGCATGATAAAGAAGATTCAAAGAGAGTGAGATGCCAGCTCCTTTCATTCAGTCAGTAGCTTCAAACATTTCTGGTATATGAATAACATGATGTTTTTCAATGGCAAAAATCAATGAATATTGTAAATGCACAAACAGTAATTTCTCCGCATTGCAAGGTGCAATTCTGAAATTTTTTGCTTTTTCCTGCTCCTCTTAGCATGATAAAGAAGATTCAAAGAGAGTGAGATGCCAGCTCCTTTCATTCAGTCAGTAGCTTCAATCATTTCTGGATGTTTTTCAATGGCAAAAATCAATGAATATTGTAAATGCACAAACTGTAATTTCTCCGCATTGCAAGGTGCAATTCTGAAATTTTTTGCTCTTTCCTGCTCCTCTTAGCATGATAAAGAAGATTCAAAGAGAGTGAGATGCCAGCTCCTTTCATTCAGTCAGTAGCTTCAATCATTTCTGGACGTTTTTCAATGGCAAAAATCAATGAATATTGTAAATGCACAAACAGTAATTTCTCCGCATTGCAAGGTGCAATTCTGAAATTTTTTGCTTTTTCCTGCTCCTCTTAGCATGATAAAGAAGATTCAAAGAGAGTGAGATGCCAGCTCCTTTCATTCAGTTAGTACCTTCAATCATTTCTGGACGTTTTTCAATGGCAAAAATCAATGAATATTGTAAATGCACAAACAGTAATTTCTCCGCATTGCAAGGTGCAATTCTGAAATTTTTTGCTTTTTCCCGCTCCTCTTAGCATGATAAAGAAGATTCAAAGAGAGTGAGGTGCCAGCTCCTTTCATTCAGTCAGTAGCTTCAAACATTTCTGGTATATGAATAACATGTTTTTCAATGGCAAAAATCAATGAATATTGTAAATGCACAAACAGTAATTTCTCCGCATTGCAAGGTGCAATTCTGAAATTTTTTGATTTTTCCTGCTCCTCTTAGCATGATAAAGAAGATTCAAAGAGAGTGAGATGCCAGCTCCTTTCATTCAGTCAGTAGCTTCAATCATTTCTGGACGTTTTTCAATGGCAAAAATCAATGAATATTGTAAATGCACAAACAGTAATTTCTCCGCATTGCAAGGTGCAATTCTGAAATTTTTTGCTTTTTCCTGCTCCTCTTAGCATGATAAAGAAGATTCAAAGAGAGTGAGATGCCAGCTCCTTTCATTCAGTCAGTAGCTTCAAACATTTCTGGTATATGAATAACATGATGTTTTTCAATGGCAAAAATCAATGAATATTGTAAATGCACAAACAGTAATTTCTCCGCATTGCAAGGTGCAATTCTGAAATTTTTTGCTTTTTCCTGCTCCTCTTAGCATGATAAAGAAGATTCAAAGAGAGTGAGATGCCAGCTCCTTTCATTCAGTCAGTAGCTTCAAACATTTCTGGTATATGAATAACATGATGTTTTTCAATGGCAAAAATCAATGAATATTGTAAATGCACAAACAGTAATTTCTCCGCATTGCAAGGTGCAAGTCTGAAATTTTTTGCTTTTTACTGCTCCTCTTAGCATGATAAAGAAGATTCAAAGAGAGTGAGATGCCAGCTACTTTCATTCAGTCAGTAGCTTCAATCATTTCTGGACGTTTTTCAATGGTAAAAATCAATGAATATTGTAAATGCACAAACAGTAATTTCTCCACATTGCAAGGTGCAATTCTGAAATTTTTTGCTTTTTCCTGCTCCTCTTAGCATGATAAAGAAGATTCAAAGAGAGTGAGATGCCAGCTCCTTTCATTCAGTCAGTAGCTTCAAACATTTCTGGTATATGAATAACATGTTTTTCAATGGTAAAAATCAATGAATATTGTAAATGCACAAACAGTAATTTCTCCGCAATGCAAGGTGCAATTCTGAAATTTTTTGCTTTTTCCCGCTCCTCTTAGCATGATAAAGAAGATTCAAAGAGAGTGAGGTGCCAGCTCCTTTCATTCAGTCAGTAGCTTCAAACATTTCTGGTATATGAATAACATGTTTTTCAATGGCAAAAATCAATGAATATTGTAAATGCACAAACAGTAATTTCTCCGCATTGCAAGGTGCAATTCTGAAATTTTTGATTTTTCCTGCTCCTCTTAGCATGATAAAGAAAATTCAAAGAGAGTGAGATGCCGGCTCCTTTCATTCAGTCAGTAGCTTCAATCATTTCTGGACGTTTTTCAATGGCAAAAATCAATGAATATTGTAAATGCACAAACAGTAATTTCTCCGCATTGCAAGGTGCAATTCTGAAATTTTTTGCTTTTTCCTGCTCCTCTTAGCATGATAAAGAAGATTCAAAGAGAGTGAGATGCCAGCTCCTTTCATTCAGTCAGTAGCTTCAAACATTTCTGGTATATGAATAACATGATGTTTTTCAATGGCAAAAATCAATGAATATTGTAAATGCACAAACAGTAATTTCTCCGCATTGCAAGGTGCAATTCTGAAATTTTTTGCTTTTTCCTGCTCCTCTTAGCATGATAAAGAAGATTCAAAGAGAGTGAGATGCCAGCTCCTTTCATTCAGTCAGTAGCTTCAAACATTTCTGGTATATGAATAACATGATGTTTTTCAATGGCAAAAATCAATGAATATTGTAAATGCACAAACAGTAATTTCTCCGCATTGCAAGGTGCAAGTCTGAAATTTTTTGCTTTTTCCTGCTCCTCTTAGCATGATAAAGAAGATTCAAAGACAGTGAGATGCCAGCTACTTTCATTCAGTCAGTAGCTTCAATCATTTCTGGACGTTTTTCAATGGTAAAAATCAATGAATATTGTAAATGCACAAACAGTAATTTCTCCACATTGCAAGGTGCAATTCTGAAATTTTTTGCTTTTTCCTGCTCCTCTTAGCATGATAAAGAAGATTCAAAGAGAGTGAGATGCCAGCTCCTTTCATTCAGTCAGTAGCTTCAAACATTTCTGGTATATGAATAACATGATGTTTTTCAATGGCAAAAATCAATGAATATTGTAAATGCACAAACAGTAATTTCTCCGCATTGCAAGGTGCAATTCTGAAATTTTTTGCTTTTTCCTGCTCCTCTTAGCATGATAAAGAAGATTCAAAGAGAGTGACATGCCAGCTCCTTTCATTCAGTCAGTAGCTTCAATCATTTCTGGATGTTTTTCAATGGCAAAAATCAATGAATATTGTAAATGCACAAACTGTAATTTCTCCGCATTGCAAGGTGCAATTCTGAAATTTTTTGCTTTTTCCTGCTCCTCTTAGTATGATAAAGAAGATTCAAAGAGAGTGAGATGCCAGCTCCTTTCATTCAGTCAGTAGCTTCAATCATTTCTGGACGTTTTTCAGTGGCAAAAATCAATGAATATTGTAAATGCACAAACAGTAATTTCTCCGCATTGCAAGGTGCAATTCTGAAATTTTTTGCTTTTTCCCGCTCCTCTTAGCATGATAAAGAAGATACAAAGAGAGTGATGTGCCAGCTCCTTTCATTCAGTCAGTAGCTTCAAACATTTCTGGTATATGAATAACATGTTTTTCAATGGCAAAAATCAATGAATATTGTAAATGCACAAACAGTAATTTCTCCGCATTGCAAGGTGCAATTCTGAAATTTTTTGATTTTTCCTGCTCCTCTTAGCATGATAAAGAAGATTCAAAGAGAGTGAGATGCCAGCTCCTTTCATTCAGTCAGTAGCTTCAATCATTTCTGGACGTTTTTCAATGGCAAAAATCAATGAATATTGTAAATGCACAAACAGTAATTTCTCCGCATTGCAAGGTGCAATTCTGAAATTTTTTGCTTTTTCCTGCTCCTCTTAGCATGATAAAGAAGATTCAAAGAGAGTGAGATGCCAGCTCCTTTCATTCAGTCAGTAGCTTCAAACATTTCTGGTATATGAATAACATGATGTTTTTCAATGGCAAAAATCAATGAATATTGTAAATGCACAAACAGTAATTTCTCCGCATTGCAAGGTGCAAGTCTGAAATTTTTTGCTTTTTCCTGCTCCTCTTAGCATGATAAAGAAGATTCAAAGAGAGTGAGATGCCAGTTACTTTCATTCAGTCAGTAGCTTCAATCATTTCTGGACGTTTTTCAATGGTAAAAATCAATGAATATTGTAAATGCACAAACAGTAATTTCTCCACATTGCAAGGTGCAATTCTGAAATTTTTTGCTTTTTCCTGCTCCTCTTAGCATGATAAAGAAGATTCAAAGAGAGTGAGATGCCAGCTCCTTTCATTCAGTCAGTAGCGTCAAACATTTCTGGTATATGAATAACATGATGTTTTTCAATGGCAAAAATCAATGAATATTGTAAATGCACAAACAGTAATTTCTCCGCATTGCAAGGTGCAATTCTGAAATTTTTTGCTTTTTCCTGCTCCTCTTAGCATGATAAAGAAGATTCAAAGAGAGTGAGATGCCAGCTCCTTTCATTCAGTCAGTAGCTTCAAACATTTCTGGTATATGAATAACATGATGTTTTTCAATGGCAAAAATCAATGAATATTGTAAATGCACAAACAGTAATTTCTCCGCATTGCAAGGTGCAATTCTGAAATTTTTTGCTTTTTCCTGCTCCTCTTAGCATGATAAAGAAGATTCAAAGAGAGTGAGATGCCAGCTCCTTTCATTCAGTCAGTAGCTTCAATCATTTCTGGATGTTTTTCAATGGCAAAAATCAATGAATATTGTAAATGCACAAACAGTAATTTCTCCGCATTGCAAGGTGCAATTCTGAAATTTTTTGCTTTTTCCTGCTCCTCTTAGCATGATAAAGAAGATTCAAAGAGAGTGAGATGTCAGCTCCTTTCATTCAGTCAGTAGCTTCAAACATTTCTGGTATATGAATAACATGATGTTTTTCAATGGCAAAAATCAATGAATATTGTAAATGCACAAACAGTAATTTCTCCGCATTGCAAGGTGCAATTCTGAAATTTTTTGCTTTTTCCTGCTCCTCTTAGCATGATAAAGAAGATTCAAAGAGAGTGAGATGCCAGCTCCTTTCATTCAGTCAGTAGCTTCAATCATTTCTGGATGTTTTTCAATGGCAAAAATCAATGAATATTGTAAATGCACAAACAGTAATTTCTCCGCATTGCAAGGTGCAATTCTGAAATTTTTTGATTTTTCCTGCTCCTCTTAGCATGATAAAGAAAATTCAAAGAGAGTGAGATGCCGGCTCCTTTCATTCAGTCAGTAGCTTCAATCATTTCTGGACGTTTTTCAATGGCAAAAATCAATGAATATTGTAAATGCACAAACAGTAATTTCTCCGCATTGCAAGGTGCAATTCTGAAATTTTTTGCTTTTTCCTGCTCCTCTTAGCATGATAAAGAAGATTCAAAGAGAGTGAGATGCCAGCTCCTTTCATTCAGTCAGTAGCTTCAAACATTTCTGGTATATGAATAACATGATGTTTTTCAATGGCAAAAATCAATGAATATTGTAAATGCACAAACAGTAATTTCTCCGCATTGCAAGGTGCAATTCTGAAATTTTTTGCTTTTTCCTGCTCCTCTTAGCATGATAAAGAAGATTCAAAGAGAGTGAGATGCCAGCTCCTTTCATTCAGTCAGTAGCTTCAAACATTTCTGGTATATGAATAACATGATGTTTTTCAATGGCAAAAATCAATGAATATTGTAAATGCACAAACAGTAATTTCTCCGCATTGCAAGGTGCAAGTCTGAAATTTTTTGCTTTTTCCTGCTCCTCTTAGCATGATAAAGAAGATTCAAAGACAGTGAGATGCCAGCTACTTTCATTCAGTCAGTAGCTTCAATCATTTCTGGACGTTTTTCAATGGTAAAAATCAATGAATATTGTAAATGCACAAACAGTAATTTCTCCACATTGCAAGGTGCAATTCTGAAATTTTTTGCTTTTTCCTGCTCCTCTTAGCATGATAAAGAAGATTCAAAGAGAGTGAGATGCCAGCTCCTTTCATTCAGTCAGTAGCTTCAAACATTTCTGGTATATGAATAACATGATGTTTTTCAATGGCAAAAATCAATGAATATTGTAAATGCACAAACAGTAATTTCTCCGCATTGCAAGGTGCAATTCTGAAATTTTTTGCTTTTTCCTGCTCCTCTTAGCATGATAAAGAAGATTCAAAGAGAGTGACATGCCAGCTCCTTTCATTCAGTCAGTAGCTTCAATCATTTCTGGATGTTTTTCAATGGCAAAAATCAATGAATATTGTAAATGCACAAACTGTAATTTCTCCGCATTGCAAGGTGCAATTCTGAAATTTTTTGCTTTTTCCTGCTCCTCTTAGTATGATAAAGAAGATTCAAAGAGAGTGAGATGCCAGCTCCTTTCATTCAGTCAGTAGCTTCAATCATTTCTGGACGTTTTTCAGTGGCAAAAATCAATGAATATTGTAAATGCACAAACAGTAATTTCTCCGCATTGCAAGGTGCAATTCTGAAATTTTTTGCTTTTTCCCGCTCCTCTTAGCATGATAAAGAAGATACAAAGAGAGTGATGTGCCAGCTCCTTTCATTCAGTCAGTAGCTTCAAACATTTCTGGTATATGAATAACATGTTTTTCAATGGCAAAAATCAATGAATATTGTAAATGCACAAACAGTAATTTCTCCGCATTGCAAGGTGCAATTCTGAAATTTTTTGATTTTTCCTGCTCCTCTTAGCATGATAAAGAAGATTCAAAGAGAGTGAGATGCCAGCTCCTTTCATTCAGTCAGTAGCTTCAATCATTTCTGGACGTTTTTCAATGGCAAAAATCAATGAATATTGTAAATGCACAAACAGTAATTTCTCCGCATTGCAAGGTGCAATTCTGAAATTTTTTGCTTTTTCCTGCTCCTCTTAGCATGATAAAGAAGATTCAAAGAGAGTGAGATGCCAGCTCCTTTCATTCAGTCAGTAGCTTCAAACATTTCTGGTATATGAATAACATGATGTTTTTCAATGGCAAAAATCAATGAATATTGTAAATGCACAAACAGTAATTTCTCCGCATTGCAAGGTGCAAGTCTGAAATTTTTTGCTTTTTCCTGCTCCTCTTAGCATGATAAAGAAGATTCAAAGAGAGTGAGATGCCAGTTACTTTCATTCAGTCAGTAGCTTCAATCATTTCTGGACGTTTTTCAATGGTAAAAATCAATGAATATTGTAAATGCACAAACAGTAATTTCTCCACATTGCAAGGTGCAATTCTGAAATTTTTTGCTTTTTCCTGCTCCTCTTAGCATGATAAAGAAGATTCAAAGAGAGTGAGATGCCAGCTCCTTTCATTCAGTCAGTAGCTTCAAACATTTCTGGTATATGAATAACATGATGTTTTTCAATGGCAAAAATCAATGAATATTGTAAATGCACAAACAGTAATTTCTCCGCATTGCAAGGTGCAATTCTGAAATTTTTTGCTTTTTCCTGCTCCTCTTAGCATGATAAAGAAGATTCAAAGAGAGTGAGATGCCAGCTCCTTTCATTCAGTCAGTAGCTTCAAACATTTCTGGTATATGAATAACATGATGTTTTTCAATGGCAAAAATCAATGAATATTGTAAATGCACAAACAGTAATTTCTCCGCATTGCAAGGTGCAATTCTGAAATTTTTTGCTTTTTCCTGCTCCTCTTAGCATGATAAAGAAGATTCAAAGAGAGTGAGATGCCAGCTCCTTTCATTCAGTCAGTAGCTTCAATCATTTCTGGATGTTTTTCAATGGCAAAAATCAATGAATATTGTAAATGCACAAACAGTAATTTCTCCGCATTGCAAGGTGCAATTCTGAAATTTTTTGCTTTTTCCTGCTCCTCTTAGCATGATAAAGAAGATTCAAAGAGAGTGAGATGTCAGCTCCTTTCATTCAGTCAGTAGCTTCAAACATTTCTGGTATATGAATAACATGATGTTTTTCAATGGCAAAAATCAATGAATATTGTAAATGCACAAACAGTAATTTCTCCGCATTGCAAGGTGCAATTCTGAAATTTTTTGCTTTTTCCTGCTCCTCTTAGCATGATAAAGAAGATTCAAAGAGAGTGAGATGCCAGCTCCTTTCATTCAGTCAGTAGCTTCAATCATTTCTGGATGTTTTTCAATGGCAAAAATCAATGAATATTGTAAATGCACAAACAGTAATTTCTCCGCATTGCAAGGTGCAATTCTGAAATTTTTTGCTTTTTCCTGCTCCTCTTAGCATGATAAAGAAGATTCAAAGAGAGTGAGATGCCAGCTCCTTTCGTTCAGTCAGTAGCTTCAATCATTTCTGGACGTTTTTCAATGGCAAAAATCATTGAATATTATAAATGCACAAACAGTAATTTCTCCGCATTGCAAGGTGCAATTCTGAAATTTTTTACTTTTTCCTGCTCCTCTTAGCATGATAAAGAAGATTCAAAGAGAGTGAGATGCCAGCTCCTTTCATTCAGTCAGTAGCTTCAATCATTTCTGGTATATGAATAACATGATGTTTTTCAATGGCAAAAATCAATGAATATTGTAAATGCACAAACAGTAATTTCTCCGCATTGCAAGGTGCAATTCTGAAATTTTTTGCTTTTTCCTGCTCCTCTTAGCATGATAAAGAAGATTCAAAGAGAGTGAGATGCCAGCTCCTTTCATTCAGTCAGTAGCATCAATCATTTCTGGACGTTTTTCAATGGCAAAAATCAATGAATATTGTAAATGCACAAACTGTAATTTCTCCGCATTGCAAGGTGCAATTCTGAAATTTTTTGCTTTTTCCTGCTCCTCTTAGCATGATAAACAAGATTCAAAGAGAGTGAGATGCCAGTTCCTTTCATTCAGTCAGTAGCTTCAATCATTTCTGGATGTTTTTCAATGGCAAAAATCAATGAATATTGTAAATGCACAAACAGTAATTTCTCCGCATTGCAAGGTGCAATTCTGAAATTTTTTGCTTTTTCCTGCTCCTCTTAGCATGATAAAGAAGATTCAAAGAGAGTGAGATGCCAGCTCTTTTCATTCAGTCAGTAGCTTCAATCATTTCTGGACGTTTTTCAATGGCAAAAATCAATGAATATTGTAAATTCACAAACAGTAATTTCTCCGCATTGCAAGGTGCAATTCTGAAATTTTTTGCTTTTTCCTGCTCCTCTTAGCATGATAAAGAAGATTCAAAGAGAGTGAGATGCCAGCTCCTTTCATTCAGTCAGTAGCTTCAAACATTTCTGGTATATGAATAACATGATGTTTTTCAATGGCAAAAATCAATGAATATTGTAAATGCACAAACAGTAATTTCTCCGCATTGCAAGGTGCAATTCTGAAATTTTTTGCTTTTTCCTGCTCCTCTTAGCATGATAAAGAAGATTCAAAGAGAGTGAGATGCCAGCTCCTTTCGTTCAGTCAGTAGCTTCAATCATTTCTGGACGTTTTTCAATGGCAAAAATCATTGAATATTATAAATGCACAAACAGTAATTTCTCCGCATTGCAAGGTGCAATTCTGAAATTTTTTACTTTTTCCTGCTCCTCTTAGCATGATAAAGAAGATTCAAAGAGAGTGAGATGCCAGCTCCTTTCATTCAGTTAGTAGCTTCAATCATTTCTGGTATATGAATAACATGATGTTTTTCAATGGCAAAAATCAATGAATATTGTAAATGCACAAACAGTAATTTCTCCGCATTGCAAGGTGCAATTCTGAAATTTTTTGCTTTTTCCTGCTCCTCTTAGCATGATAAAGAAGATTCAAAGAGAGTGAGATGCCAGCTCCTTTCATTCAGTCAGTAGCTTCAATCATTTCTGGACGTTTTTCAATGGCAAAAATCAATGAATATTGTAAATGCACAAACAGTAATTTCTCCGCATTGCAAGGTGCAATTCTGAAATTTTTTGCTTTTTCCTGCTCCTCTTAGCATGATAAAGAAGATTCAAAGAGAGTGAGATGCCAGCTCCTTTCATTCAGTCAGTAGCTTCAATCATTTCTGGACGTTTTTCAATGGCAAAAATCAATGAATATTGTAAATGCACAAACAGTAATTTCTCCGCATTGCAAGGTGCAATTCTGAAATTTTTTGCTTTTTCCTGCTCCTCTTAGCATGATAAAGAAGATTCAAAGAGAGTGAGATGCCAGCTCCTTTCATTCAGTCAGTAGCTTCAATCATTTCTGGACGTTTTTCAATGGCAAAAATCAATGAATATTGTAAATGCACAAACAGTAATTTCTCCGCATTGCAAGGTGCAATTCTGAAATTTTTTACTTTTTCCTGCTCCTCTTAGCATGATAAAGAAGATTCAAAGAGAGTGAGATGCCAGCTCCTTTCATTCAGTCAGTAGCTTCAATCATTTCTGGTATATGAATAACATGATGTTTTTCAATCGCAAAAATCAATGAATATTGTAAATGCACAAACAGTAATTTCTCCGCATTGCAAGGTGCAATTCTGAAATTTTTTGCTTTTTCCTGCTCCGCTTAGCATGATAAAGAAGATTCAAAGAGAGTGAGATGCCAGCTCCTTTCATTCAGTCAGTAGCTTCAATCATTTCTGGATGTTTTTCAATGGCAAAAATCAATGAATATTGGAAATGCACAAACAGTAATTTCTCCGCATTGCAAGGTGCAATTCTGAAATTTTTTGCTTTTTCCTGCTCCTCTTAGCATGATAAAGAAGATTCAAAGAGAGTGAGATGCCAGCTCCTTTCCTTCAGTCAGTAGCTTCACTCATTTCTGGTATATGAATAACATGATGTTTTTCAATGGCAAAAATCAATGAATTTTGTAAATGCACAAACAGTAATTTCTCAGCATTGCAAAGCGCAATTCTGAATTTTTTTGCTTTTTCCTGCTCCTCTTAGCATGATAAAGAAGATTCAAAGAGAGTGAGATGCCAGCTCCTTTCGTTCAGTCAGTAGCTTCAATCATTTCTGGACATTTTTCAATGGCAAAAATCAATGAATATTGTAAATGCACAAACAGTAATTTCTCCGCATGGCAAGGTGCAATTCTGAAATTTTTTGCTTTTTCCTGCTCCTCTTAGCATGATAAAGAAGATTCAAAGAGAGTGAAATGCCAGCTCCTTTCATTCAGTCAGTAGCTTCAATCATTTCTGGACGTTTTTCAATGGCAAAAATCAATGAATATTGTAAATGCACAAACAGTAATTTCTCCGCATTGCAAGGTGCAATTCTGAAATTTTTTGCTTTTTCCTGCTCCTCTTAGCATGATAAAGAAGATTCAAAGAGAGTGAGATGCCAGCTCCTTTCATTCAGTCAGTAGCTTCAATCATTTCTGGACGTTTTTCAATGGCAAAAATCAATGAATATTGTAAATGCACAAACAGTAATTTCTCCGCATTGCAAGGTGCAATTCTGAAATTTTTTGCTTTTTCCTGCTCCTCTTAGCATGATAAAGAAGATTCAAAGAGAGTGAGATGCCAGCTCCTTTCCTTCAGTCAGTAGCGTCAATCATTTCTGGCATATGAATAACATGATGTTTTTCAATGGCAAAAATCAATGAATTTTGTAAATGCACAAACAGTAATTTCTCCGCATTGCAAGGCGCAATTCTGAAATTTTTTGCTTTTTCCTGCTCCTCTTAGCATGATAAAGAAGATTCAAAGAGAGTGAGATGCCAGCTCCTTTCATTCAGTCAGTAGCTTCAATCATTTCTGGACATTTTTCAATGGCAAAAATCAATGAATATTGTAAATGCACAAACAGTAATTTCTCCGCATTGCAAGGTGCAATTCTGAAATTTTTTGCTTTTTCCTGCTCCTCTTAGCATGATAAAGAAGATTCAAAGAGAGTGAGATGACAGCTCCTTTCATTCAGTCAGTAGCTTCAATCATTTCTGGACGTTTTTCAATGGCAAAAATCAATGAATATTGTAAATGCACAAACAGTAATTTCTCCGCATTGCAAGGTGCAATTCTGAAATTTTTCCTTTTTCCTGCTCCTCTTAGCATGATAAAGAAGATTCAAAGAGAGTGAGGTGCCAGCTCCTTTCATTCAGTCAGGAGCTTCAAACATTTCTGGTATATGAATAACATGTTTTTCAATGGCAAAAATCAATGAATATTGTAAATGCACAAACAGTAATTTCTCCGCATTGCAAGGTGCAATTCTGAAATTTTTTGCTTTTTCCTGCTCCTCTTAGCATGATAAAGAAGATTCAAAGAGAGTGAGATGCCAGCTCCTTTCATTCAGTCAGTAGCTTCAAACATTTCTGGACGTTTTTCAATGGCAAAAATCAATGAATATTGTAAATGCACAAACAGTAATTTCTCCGCATTGCAAGGTGCAATTCTGAAATTTTTTGTTTTTTCCTGCTCCTCTTAGCATGATAAAGAAGATTCAAAGAGAGTAAGATGCCAGCTCCTTTCATTCAGTCAGTAGCTTCAATCATTTCTGGACGTTTTTCAATGGCAAAAATCAATGAATATTGTAAATGCACAAACAGTAATTTCTCCGCATTGCAAGGTGCAATTCTGAAATTTTTTGCTTTTTCCTGCTCCTCTTAGCATGATAAACAAGATTCAAAGAGAGTGAGATGTCAGCTCCTTTCATTCAGTCAGTAGCTTCAATCATTTCTGGATGTTTTTCAATGGCAAAAATCATTGAATATTGTAAATGCACAAACAGTAATTTCTCCGCATTGCAAGGTGCAATTCTGAAATTTTTTACTTTTTCCTGCTCCTCTTAGCATGATAAAGAAGATTCAAAGAGAGTGAGATGCCAGCTCCTTTCATTCACTCAGTAGCTTCAATCATTTCTGGTATATGAATAACATGATGTTTTTCAATCGCAAAAATCAATGAATATTGTAAATGCACAAACAGTAATTTCTCCGCATTGCAAGGTGCAATTCTGAAATTTTTTGCTTTTTCCTGCTCCTCTTAGCATGATAAAGAAGATTCAAAGAGAGTGAGATGCCAGCTCCTTTCATTCAGTCAGTAGCTTCAATCATTTCTGGATGTTTTTCAATGGCAAAAATCAATGAATATTGTAAATGCACAAACAGTAATTTCTCCGCATTGCAAGGTGCAATTCTGAAATTTTTTGCTTTTTCCTGCTCCTCTTAGCATGATAAAGAAGATTCAAAGAGAGTGAGATGCCAGCTCCTTTCCTTCAGTCAGTAGCTTCAATCATTTCTGGTATATGAATAACATGATGTTTTTCAATGGCAAAAATCAATGAATTTTGTAAATGCACAAACATTAATTTCTCCGCATTGCAAGGCGCAATTCTGAAATTTTTTGCTTTTTCCTGCTCCTCTTAGCATGATAAAGAAGATTCAAAGAGAGTGAGATGCCAGCTCCTTTCATTCAGTCAGTAGCTTCAATCATTTCTGGACATTTTTCAATGGCAAAAATCAATGAATATTGTAAATGCACAAACAGTAATTTCTCCGCATTGCAAGGTGCAATTCTGAAATTTTTTGCTTTTTCCTGCTCCTCTTAGCATGATAAAGAAGATTCAAAGAGAGTGAGATGCCAGCTCCTTTCATTCAGTCAGTAGCTTCAATCATTTCTGGACATTTTTCAATGGCAAAAATCAATGAATATTGTAAATGCACAAACAGTAATTTCTCCGCATTGCAAGGTGCAATTCTGAAATTTTTTGCTTTTTCCTGCTCCTCTTAGCATGATAAAGAATATTCAAAGAGAGTGAGATGCCAGCTCCTTTCATTCAGTCAGTACCTTCAATCATTTCTGGACGTTTTTCAATGGCAAAAATCAATGAATATTGTAAATGCACAAACATGAATTTCTCCGCATTGCAAGGTGCAATTCTGAAATTTTTTGCTTTTTCCTGCTCCTCTTAGCATGATAAAGAAGATTCAAAGAGAGTGAGATGCCAGCTCCTTTCATTCAGTCAGTAGCTTCAATCATTTCTGGACGTTTTTCAATGGCAAAAATCAATGAATATTGTAAATGCACAAACTGTAATTTCTCCGCATTGCAAGGTGCAATTCTGAAATTTTTTGCTTTTTCCTGCTCCTCTTAGCATGATAAAGAAGATTCAAAGAGAGTGAGATGCCAGCTCCTTTCATTCAGTCAGTAGCTTCAATCATTTCTGGTATATGAATAACATGATGTTTTTCAATAGCAAAAATCAATGAATATTGTAAATGCACAAACAGTAATTTCTCCGCATTGCAAGGTGCAATTCTGAAATTTTTTGCTTTTTCCTGCTCCTCTTAGCATGATAAAGAAGATTCAAAGAGAGTGAGATGCCAGCTCCTTTCATTCAGTCAGTAGCTTCAATCATTTCTGGACGTTTTTCAATGGCAAAAATCAATGAATATTGTAAATGCACAAACAGTAATTTCTCCGCATTGCAAGGTGCAATTCTGAAATTTTTTGCTTTTTCCTGCTCCTCTTAGCATGATAAACAAGATTCAAAGAGAGTGAGATGCCAGCTCCTTTCATTCAGTCAGTAGCTTCAATCATTTCTGGACGTTTTTCAATGGCAAAAATCATTGAATATTGTAAATGCACAAACAGTAATTTCTCCGCATTGCAAGGTGCAATTCTGAAATTTTTTACTTTTTCCTGCTCCTCTTAGCATGATAAAGAAGATTCAAAGAGAGTGAGATGCCAGCTCCTTTCATTCAGTCTGTAGCTTCAATCATTTCTGGTATATTAATAACATGATGTTTTTCAATCGCAAAAATCAATGAATATTGTAAATGCACAAACAGTAATTTCTCCGCATTGCAAGGTGCAATTCTGAAATTTTTTGCTTTTTCCTGCTCCTCTTAGCATGATAAAGAAGATTCAAAGAGAGTGAGATGCCAGCTCCTTTCATTCAGTCAGTAGCTTCAATCATTTCTGGACGTTTTTCAATGGCAAAAATCAATGAATATTGTAAATGCACAAACAGTAATTTCTCCGCATTGCAAGGTGCAATTCTGAAATTTTTTGCTTTTTCCTGCTCCTCTTAGCATGATAAAGTAGATTCAAAGAGAGTGAGATGCCAGCTCCTTTCATTCAGTCAGTAGCTTCAATCATTTCTGGTATATGAATAACATGATGTTTTTCAATGGCAAAAATCAATGAATATTGTAAATGCACAAACAGTAATTTCTCCGCATTGCAAGGTGCAATTCTGAAATTTTTTGCTTTTTCCTGCTCCTCTTAGCATGATAAAGAAGATTCAAAGAGAGTGAGATGCCAGCTCCTTTCATTCAGTCAGTAGCTTCAATCATTTCTGGACGTTTTTCCATGGCAAAAATCAATGAATATTGTAAATGCACAAACAGTAATTTCTCCGCATTGCAAGGTGCAATTCTGAAATTTTTTGCTTTTTCCTGCTCCTCTTAGCATGATAAAGAAGATTCAAAGAGAGTGAGATGCCAGCTCCTTTCATTCAGTCAGTAGCTTCAATCATTTCTGGACGTTTTTCAATGGTAAAAATCAATGAATATTGTAAATGCACAAACAGTAATTTCTCCACATTGCAAGGTGCAATTCTGAAATTTTTTGCTTTTTCCTGCTCCTCTTAGCATGATAAAGAAGATTCAAAGAGAGTGAGATGCCAGCTCCTTTCATTCAGTCAGTAGCTTCAAACATTTCTGGTATATGAATAACATGATGTTTTTCAATGGCAAAAATCAATGAATATTGTAAATGCACAAACAGTAATTTCTCCGCATTGCAAGGTGCAAGTCTGAAATTTTTTGCTTTTTCCTGCTCCTCTTAGCATGATAAAGAAGATTCAAAGAGAGTGAGATGCCAGCTTCTTTCATTCAGTCAGTAGCTTCAATCATTTCTGGACGTTTTTCAATGGTAAAAATCAATGAATATTGTAAATGCACAAACAGTAATTTCTCCACATTGCAAGGTGCAATTCTGAAATTTTTTGCTTTTTCCTGCTCCTCTTAGCATGATAAAGAAGATTCAAAGAGAGTGAGATGCCAACTCCTTTCATTCAGTCAGTAGCTTCAAACATTTCTGGTATATGAATAACATGATGTTTTTCAATGGCAAAAATCAATGAATATTGTAAATGCACAAACAGTAATTTCTCCGCATTGCAAGGTGCAATTCTGAAATTTTTTGCTTTTTCCTGCTCCTCTTAGCATGATAAAGAAGATTCAAAGAGAGTGAGATGCCAGCTCCTTTCATTCAGTCAGTAGCTTCAATCATTTCTGGACGTTTTTCAATGGCAAAAATCAATGAATATTGTAAATGCACAAACAGTAATTTCTCCGCATTGCAAGGTGCAATTCTGAAATTTTTTGCTTTTTCCTGCTCCTCTTAGCATGATAAAGAAGATTCAAAGAGAGTGAGATGCCAGCTCCTTTCATTCAGTCAGTACCTTCAATCATTTCTGGACGTTTTTCAATGGCAAAAATCAATGAATATTGTAAATGCACAAACAGTAATTTCTCCGCATTGCAAGGTGCAATTCTGAAATTTTTTGCTTTTTCCCGCTCCTCTTAGCATGATAAAGAAGATTCAAAGAGAGTGAGGTGCCAGCTCCTTTCATTCAGTCAGTAGCTTCAAACATTTCTGGTATATGAATAACATGTTTTTCAATGGCAAAAATCAATGAATATTGTAAATGCACAAACAGTAATTTCTCCGCATTGCAAGGTGCAATTCTGAAATTTTTTGCTTTTTCCTGCTCCTCTTAGCATGATAAAGAAGATTCAAAGAGAGTGAGATGCCAGCTCCTTTCATTCAGTCAGTAGCTTCAATCATTTCTGGACGTTTTTCAATGGCAAAAATCAATGAATATTGTAAATGCACAAACAGTAATTTCTCCGCATTGCAAGGTGCAATTCTGAAATTTTTTGCTTTTTCCTGCTCCTCTTAGCATGATAAAGAAGATTCAAAGAGAGTGAGATGCCAGCTCCTTTCATTCAGTCAGTAGCTTCAATCATTTCTGGACGTTTTTCAATGGCAAAAATCAATGAATATTGTAAATGCACAAACAGTAATTTCTCCGCATTGCAAGGTGCAATTCTGAAATTTTTTGCTTTTTCCTGCTCCTCTTAGCATGATAAAGAAGATTCAAAGAGAGTGAGATGCCAGCTCCTTTGATTCAGTCAGTAGCTTCAAACATTTCTGGTATATGAATAACATGATGTTTTTCAATGGCAAAAATCAATGAATATTGTAAATGCACAAACAGTAATTTCTCCGCATTGCAAGGTGCAAGTCTGAAATTTTTTGCTTTTTCCTGCTCCTCTTAGCATGATAAAGAAGATTCAAAGAGAGTGAGATGCCAGCTACTTTCATTCAGTCAGTAGCTTCAATCATTTCTGGACGTTTTTCAATGGTAAAAATCAATGAATATTGTAAATGCACAAAGAGTAATTTCTCCACATTGCAAGGTGCAATTCTGAAATTTTTTGCTTTTTCCTGCTCCTCTTAGCATGATAAAGAAGATTCAAAGAGAGTGAGATGCCAGCTCCTTTCATTCAGTCAGTAGCTTCAAACATTTCTGGTATATGAATAACATGATGTTTTTCAATGGCAAAAATCAATGAATATTGTAAATGCACAAACAGTAATTTCTCCGCATTGCAAGGTGCAAGTCTGAAATTTTTTGCTTTTTCCTGCTCCTCTTAGCATGATAAAGAAGATTCAAAGAGAGTGAGATGCCAGCTACTTTCATTCAGTCAGTAGCTTCAATCATTTCTGGACGTTTTTCAATGGTAAAAATCAATGAATATTGTAAATGCACAAACAGTAATTTCTCCACATTGCAAGGTGCAATTCTGAAATTTTTTGCTTTTTCCTGCTCCTCTTAGCATGATAAAGAAGATTCAAAGAGAGTGAGATGCCAGCTCCTTTCATTCAGTCAGTAGCTTCAAACATTTCTGGTATATGAATAACATGATGTTTTTCAATGGCAAAAATCAATGAATATTGTAAATGCACAAACAGTAATTTCTCCACATTGCAAGGTGCAATTCTGAAATTTTTTGCTTTTTCCTGCTCCTCTTAGCATGATAAAGAAGATTCAAAGAGAGTGAGATGCCAGCTCCTTTCATTCAGTCAGTAGCTTCAAACATTTCTGGTATATGAATAACATGATGTTTTTCAATGGCAAAAATCAATGAATATTGTAAATGCACAAACAGTAATTTCTCCGCATTGCAAGGTGCAATTCTGAAATTTTTTGCTTTTTCCTGCTCCTCTTAGCATGATAAAGAAGATTCAAAGAGAGTGAGATGCCAGCTCCTTTCATTCAGTCAGTAGCTTCAATCATTTCTGGACGTTTTTCAATGGCAAAAATCAATGAATATTGTAAATGCACAAACAGTAATTTCTCCGCATTGCAAGGTGCAATTCTGAAATTTTTTGCTTTTTCCTGCTCCTCTTAGCATGATAAAGAAGATTCAAAGAGAGTGAGATGTCAGCTCCTTTCATTCAGTCAGTAGCTTCAAACATTTCTGGTATATGAATAACATGATGTTTTTCAATGGCAAAAATCAATGAATATTGTAAATGCACAAACAGTAATTTCTCCGCATTGCAAGGTGCAATTCTGAAATTTTTTGCTTTTTCCTGCTCCTCTTAGCATGATAAAGAAGATTCAAAGAGAGTGAGATGCCAGCTCCTTTCATTCAGTCAGTAGCTTCAATCATTTCTGGACGTTTTTCAATGGCAAAAATCAATGAATATTGTAAATGCACAAACAGTAATTTCTCCGCATTGCAAGGTGCAATTCTGAAATTTTTTGCTTTTTCCTGCTCCTCTTAGCATGATAAAGAGGATTCAAAGAGAGTGAGATGCCAGCTCCTTTCATTCAGTCAGTAGCTTCAATCATTTCTGGACGTTTTTCAATGGCAAAAATCAATGAATATTGTAAATGCACAAACAGTAATTTCTCCGCATTGCAAGGTGCAATTCTGAAATTTTTTGCTTTTTCCTGCTCCTCTTAGCATGATAAAGAAGATTCAAAGAGAGTGAGATGCCAGCTCCTTTCATTCAGTCAGTAGCTTCAAACATTTCTGGTATATGAATAACATGATGTTTTTCAATGGCAAAAATCAATGAATATTGTAAATGCACAAACAGTAATTTCTCCGCATTGCAAGGTGCAAGTCTGAAATTTTTTGCTTTTTCCTGCTCCTCTTAGCATGATAAAGAAGATTCAAAGAGAGTGAGATGCCAGCTACTTTCATTCAGTCAGTAGCTTCAATCATTTCTGGACGTTTTTCAATGGTAAAAATCAATGAATATTGTAAATGCACAAACAGTAATTTCTCCACATTGCAATGTGCAATTCTAAAATTTTTTGCTTTTTCCTGCTCCTCTTAGCATGATAAAGAAGATTCAAAGAGAGTGAGATGCCTGCTCCTTTCATTCAGTCAGTAGCTTCAAACATTTCTGGTATATGAATAACATGATGTTTTTCAATGGCAAAAATCAATGAATATTGTAAATGCACAAACAGTAATTTCTCCGCATTGCAAGGTGCAATTCTGAAATTTTTTGCTTTTTCCTGCTCCTCTTAGCATGATAAAGAAGATTCAAAGAGAGTGAGATGCCAACTCCTTTCATTCAGTCAGTAGCTTCAAACATTTCTGGTATATGAATAACATGATGTTTTTCAATGGCAAAAATCAATGAATATTGTAAATGCACAAACAGTAATTTCTCCGCATTGCAAGGTGCAATTCTGAAATTTTTTGCTTTTTCCTGCTCCTCTTAGCATGATAAAGAAGATTCAAAGAGAGTGAGATGCCAGCTCCTTTCATTCAGTCAGTAGCTTCAATCATTTCTGGACGTTTTTCAATGGCAAAAATCAATGAATATTGTAAATGCACAAACAGTAATTTCTCCGCATTGCAAGGTGCAATTCTGAAATTTTTTGCTTTTTCCTGCTCCTCTTAGCATGATAAAGAAGATTCAAAGAGAGTGAGATGCCAGCTCCTTTCATTCAGTCAGTAGCTTCAAACATTTCTGGTATATGAATAACATGTTTTTCAATGGCAAAAATCAATGAATATTGTAAATGCACAAACAGTAATTTCTCCGCATTGCAAGGTGCAATTCTGAAATTTTTTGCTTTTTCCTGCTCCTCTTAGCATGATAAAGAAGATTCAAAGAGAGTGAGATGCCAGCTCCTTTCATTCAATCAGTAGCTTCAATCATTTCTGGACGTTTTTCAATGGCAAAAATCAATGAATATTGTATATGCACAAACAGTAATTTCTCCGCATTGCAAGGTGCAATTCTGAAATTTTTTGCTTTTTCCTGCTCCTCTTAGCATGATAAAGAAGATTCAAAGAGAGTGAGGTGCCAGCTCCTTTCATTCAGTCAGTAGCTTCAAACATTTCTGGTATATGAATAACATGTTTTTCAATGGCAAAAATCAATGAATATTGTAAATGCACAAACAGTAATTTCTCCGCATTGCAAGGTGCAATTCTGAAATTTTTTGCTTTTTCCTGCTCCTCTTAGCATGATAAAGAAGATTCAAAGAGAGTGAGATGCCAGCTCCTTTCATTCAGTCTGTAGCTTCAATCATTTCTGGTATATTAATAACATGATGTTTTTCAATCGCAAAAATCAATGAATATTGTAAATGCACAAACAGTAATTTCTCCGCATTGCAAGGTGCAATTCTGAAATTTTTTGCTTTTTCCTGCTCCTCTTAGCATGATAAAGAAGATTCAAAGAGAGTGAGATGCCAGCTCCTTTCATTCAGTCAGTAGCTTCAATCATTTCTGGACGTTTTTCAATGGCAAAAATCAATGAATATTGTAAATGCACAAACAGTAATTTCTCCGCATTGCAAGGTGCAATTCTGAAATTTTTTGCTTTTTCCTGCTCCTCTTAGCATGATAAAGAAGATTCAAAGAGAGTGAGATGCCAGCTCCTTTCATTCAGTCAGTAGCTTCAATCATTTCTGGTATATGAATAACATGATGTTTTTCAATGGCAAAAATCAATGAATATTGTAAATGCACAAACAGTAATTTCTCCGCATTGCAAGGTGCAATTCTGAAATTTTTTGCTTTTTCCTGCTCCTCTTAGCATGATAAAGAAGATTCAAAGAGAGTGAGATGCCAGCTCCTTTCATTCAGTCAGTAGCTTCAATCATTTCTGGACGTTTTTCCATGGCAAAAATCAATGAATATTGTAAATGCACAAACAGTAATTTCTCCGCATTGCAAGGTGCAATTCTGAAATTTTTTGCTTTTTCCTGCTCCTCTTAGCATGATAAAGAAGATTCAAAGAGAGTGAGATGCCAGCTCCTTTCATTCAGTCAGTAGCTTCAATCATTTCTGGACGTTTTTCAATGGTAAAAATCAATGAATATTGTAAATGCACAAACAGTAATTTCTCCACATTGCAAGGTGCAATTCTGAAATTTTTTGCTTTTTCCTGCTCCTCTTAGCATGATAAAGAAGATTCAAAGAGAGTGAGATGCCAGCTCCTTTCATTCAGTCAGTAGCTTCAAACATTTCTGGTATATGAATAACATGATGTTTTTCAATGGCAAAAATCAATGAATATTGTAAATGCACAAACAGTAATTTCTCCGCATTGCAAGGTGCAAGTCTGAAATTTTTTGCTTTTTCCTGCTCCTCTTAGCATGATAAAGAAGATTCAAAGAGAGTGAGATGCCAGCTACTTTCATTCAGTCAGTAGCTTCAATCATTTCTGGACGTTTTTCAATGGTAAAAATCAATGAATATTGTAAATGCACAAACAGTAATTTCTCCACATTGCAAGGTGCAATTCTGAAATTTTTTGCTTTTTCCTGCTCCTCTTAGCATGATAAAGAAGATTCAAAGAGAGTGAGATGCCAGCTCCTTTCATTCAGTCAGTAGCTTCAATCATTTCTGGACGTTTTTCAATGGCAAAAATCAATGAATATTGTAAATGCACAAACAGTAATTTCTCCGCATTGCAAGGTGCAATTCTGAAATTTTTTGCTTTTTCCTGCTCCTCTTAGCATGATAAAGAAGATTCAAAGAGAGTGAGATGCCAGCTCCTTTCATTCAGTCAGTACCTTCAATCATTTCTGGACGTTTTTCAATGGCAAAAATCAATGAATATTGTAAATGCACAAACAGTAATTTCTCCGCATTGCAAGGTGCAATTCTGAAATTTTTTGCTTTTTCCCGCTCCTCTTAGCATGATAAAGAAGATTCAAAGAGAGTGAGGTGCCAGCTCCTTTCATTCAGTCAGTAGCTTCAAACATTTCTGGTATATGAATAACATGTTTTTCAATGGCAAAAATCAATGAATATTGTAAATGCACAAACAGTAATTTCTCCGCATTGCAAGGTGCAATTCTGAAATTTTTTGCTTTTTCCTGCTCCTCTTAGCATGATAAAGAAGATTCAAAGAGAGTGAGATGCCAGCTCCTTTCATTCAGTCAGTAGCTTAAATCATTTCTGGACGTTTTTCAATGGCAAAAATCAATGAATATTGTAAATGCACAAACAGTAATTTCTCCGCATTGCAAGGTGCAATTCTGAAATTTTTTGCTTTTTCCTGCTCCTCTTAGCATGATAAAGAAGATTCAAAGAGATTGAGATGCCAGCTCCTTTCATTCAGTCAGTAGCTTCAATCATTTCTGGACGTTTTTCAATGGCAAAAATCAATGAATATTGTAAATGCACAATCAGTAATTTCTCCGCATTGCAAGGTGCAATTCTGAAATTTTTTGCTTTTTCCTGCTCCTCTTAGCATGATAAAGAAGATTCAAAGAGAGTGAGATGCCAGCTCCTTTCATTCAGTCAGTAGCTTCAAACATTTCTGGTATATGAATAACATGATGTTTTTCAATGGCAAAAATCAATGAATATTGTAAATGCACAAACAGTAATTTCTCCGCATTGCAAGGTGCAAGTCTGAAATTTTTTGCTTTTTCCTGCTCCTCTTAGCATGATAAAGAAGATTCAAAGAGAGTGAGATGCCAGCTACTTTCATTCAGTCAGTAGCTTCAATCATTTCTGGACGTTTTTCAATGGTAAAAATCAATGAATATTGTAAATGCACAAACAGTAATTTCTCCACATTGCAATGTGCAATTCTAAAATTTTTTGCTTTTTCCTGCTCCTCTTAGCATGATAAAGAAGATTCAAAGAGAGTGAGATGCCTGCTCCTTTCATTCAGTCAGTAGCTTCAAACATTTCTGGTATATGAATAACATGATGTTTTTCAATGGCAAAAATCAATGAATATTGTAAATGCACAAACAGTAATTTCTCCGCATTGCAAGGAGCAATTCTGAAATTTTTTGCTTTTTCCTGCTCCTCTTAGCATGATAAAGAAGATTCAAAGAGAGTGAGATGCCAACTCCTTTCATTCAGTCAGTAGCTTCAAACATTTCTGGTATATGAATAACATGATGTTTTTCAATGGCAAAAATCAATGAATATTGTAAATGCACAAACAGTAATTTCTCCGCATTGCAAGGTGCAATTCTGAAATTTTTTGCTTTTTCCTGCTCCTCTTAGCATGATAAAGAAGATTCAAAGAGAGTGAGATGCCAGCTCCTTTCATTCAGTCAGTAGCTTCAATCATTTCTGGACGTTTTTCAATGGCAAAAATCAATGAATATTGTAAATGCACAAACAGTAATTTCTCCGCATTGCAAGGTGCAATTCTGAAATTTTTTGCTTTTTCCTGCTCCTCTTAGCATGATAAAGAAGATTCAAAGAGAGTGAGATGCCAGCTCCTTTCATTCAGTCAGTAGCTTCAAACATTTCTGGTATATGAATAACATGTTTTTCAATGGCAAAAATCAATGAATATTGTAAATGCACAAACAGTAATTTCTCCGCATTGCAAGGTGCAATTCTGAAATTTTTTGCTTTTTCCTGCTCCTCTTAGCATGATAAAGAAGATTCAAAGAGAGTGAGATGCCAGCTCCTTTCATTCAATCAGTAGCTTCAATCATTTCTGGACGTTTTTCAATGGCAAAAATCAATGAATATTGTATATGCACAAACAGTAATTTCTCCGCATTGCAAGGTGCAATTCTGAAATTTTTTGCTTTTTCCTGCTCCTCTTAGCATGATAAAGAAGATTCAAAGAGAGTGAGGTGCCAGCTCCTTTCATTCAGTCAGTAGCTTCAAACATTTCTGGTATATGAATAACATGTTTTTCAATGGCAAAAATCAATGAATATTGTAAATGCACAAACAGTAATTTCTCCGCATTGCAAGGTGCAATTCTGAAATTTTTTGCTTTTTCCTGCTCCTCTTAGCATGATAAAGAAGATTCAAAGAGAGTGAGATGCCAGCTCCTTTCATTCAGTCTGTAGCTTCAATCATTTCTGGTATATTAATAACATGATGTTTTTCAATCGCAAAAATCAATGAATATTGTAAATGCACAAACAGTAATTTCTCCGCATTGCAAGGTGCAATTCTGAAATTTTTTGCTTTTTCCTGCTCCTCTTAGCATGATAAAGAAGATTCAAAGAGAGTGAGATGCCAGCTCCTTTCATTCAGTCAGTAGCTTCAATCATTTCTGGACGTTTTTCAATGGCAAAAATCAATGAATATTGTAAATGCACAAACAGTAATTTCTCCGCATTGCAAGGTGCAATTCTGAAATTTTTTGCTTTTTCCTGCTCCTCTTAGCATGATAAAGAAGATTCAAAGAGAGTGAGATGCCAGCTCCTTTCATTCAGTCAGTAGCTTCAATCATTTCTGGTATATGAATAACATGATGTTTTTCAATGGCAAAAATCAATGAATATTGTAAATGCACAAACAGTAATTTCTCCGCATTGCAAGGTGCAATTCTGAAATTTTTTGCTTTTTCCTGCTCCTCTTAGCATGATAAAGAAGATTCAAAGAGAGTGAGATGCCAGCTCCTTTCATTCAGTCAGTAGCTTCAATCATTTCTGGACGTTTTTCCATGGCAAAAATCAATGAATATTGTAAATGCACAAACAGTAATTTCTCCGCATTGCAAGGTGCAATTCTGAAATTTTTTGCTTTTTCCTGCTCCTCTTAGCATGATAAAGAAGATTCAAAGAGAGTGAGATGCCAGCTCCTTTCATTCAGTCAGTAGCTTCAATCATTTCTGGACGTTTTTCAATGGTAAAAATCAATGAATATTGTAAATGCACAAACAGTAATTTCTCCACATTGCAAGGTGCAATTCTGAAATTTTTTGCTTTTTCCTGCTCCTCTTAGCATGATAAAGAAGATTCAAAGAGAGTGAGATGCCAGCTCCTTTCATTCAGTCAGTAGCTTCAAACATTTCTGGTATATGAATAACATGATGTTTTTCAATGGCAAAAATCAATGAATATTGTAAATGCACAAACAGTAATTTCTCCGCATTGCAAGGTGCAAGTCTGAAATTTTTTGCTTTTTCCTGCTCCTCTTAGCATGATAAAGAAGATTCAAAGAGAGTGAGATGCCAGCTACTTTCATTCAGTCAGTAGCTTCAATCATTTCTGGACGTTTTTCAATGGTAAAAATCAATGAATATTGTAAATGCACAAACAGTAATTTCTCCACATTGCAAGGTGCAATTCTGAAATTTTTTGCTTTTTCCTGCTCCTCTTAGCATGATAAAGAAGATTCAAAGAGAGTGAGATGCCAGCTCCTTTCATTCAGTCAGTAGCTTCAAACATTTCTGGTATATGAATAACATGATGTTTTTCAATGGCAAAAATCAATGAATATTGTAAATGCACAAACAGTAATTTCTCCGCATTGCAAGGTGCAATTCTGAAATTTTTTGCTTTTTCCTGCTCCTCTTAGCATGATAAAGAAGATTCAAAGAGAGTGAGATGCCAGCTCCTTTCATTCAGTCAGTAGCTTCAATCATTTCTGGACGTTTTTCAATGGCAAAAATCAATGAATATTGTAAATGCACAAACAGTAATTTCTCCGCATTGCAAGGTGCAATTCTGAAATTTTTTGCTTTTTCCTGCTCCTCTTAGCATGATAAAGAAGATTCAAAGAGAGTGAGATGCCAGCTCCTTTCATTCAGTCAGTACCTTCAATCATTTCTGGACGTTTTTCAATGGCAAAAATCAATGAATATTGTAAATGCACAAACAGTAATTTCTCCGCATTGCAAGGTGCAATTCTGAAATTTTTTGCTTTTTCCCGCTCCTCTTAGCATGATAAAGAAGATTCAAAGAGAGTGAGGTGCCAGCTCCTTTCATTCAGTCAGTAGCTTCAAACATTTCTGGTATATGAATAACATGTTTTTCAATGGCAAAAATCAATGAATATTGTAAATGCACAAACAGTAATTTCTCCGCATTGCAAGGTGCAATTCTGAAATTTTTTGCTTTTTCCTGCTCCTCTTAGCATGATAAAGAAGATTCAAAGAGAGTGAGATGCCAGCTCCTTTCATTCAGTCAGTAGCTTCAATCATTTCTGGACGTTTTTCAATGGCAAAAATCAATGAATATTGTAAATGCACAAACAGTAATTTCTCCGCATTGCAAGGTGCAATTCTGAAATTTTTTGCTTTTTCCTGCTCCTCTTAGCATGATAAAGAAGATTCAAAGAGATTGAGATGCCAGCTCCTTTCATTCAGTCAGTAGCTTCAATCATTTCTGGACGTTTTTCAATGGCAAAAATCAATGAATATTGTAAATGCACAATCAGTAATTTCTCCGCATTGCAAGGTGCAATTCTGAAATTTTTTGCTTTTTCCTGCTCCTCTTAGCATGATAAAGAAGATTCAAAGAGAGTGAGATGCCAGCTCCTTTGATTCAGTCAGTAGCTTCAAACATTTCTGGTATATGAATAACATGATGTTTTTCAATGGCAAAAATCAATGAATATTGTAAATGCACAAACAGTAATTTCTCCGCATTGCAAGGTGCAAGTCTGAAATTTTTTGCTTTTTCCTGCTCCTCTTAGCATGATAAAGAAGATTCAAAGAGAGTGAGATGCCAGCTACTTTCATTCAGTCAGTAGCTTCAATCATTTCTGGACGTTTTTCAATGGTAAAAATCAATGAATATTGTAAATGCACAAACAGTAATTTCTCCACATTGCAAGGTGCAATTCTGAAATTTTTTGCTTTTTCCTGCTCCTCTTAGCATGATAAAGAAGATTCAAAGAGAGTGAGATGCCAGCTCCTTTCATTCAGTCAGTAGCTTCAAACATTTCTGGTATATGAATAACATGATGTTTTTCAATGGCAAAAATCAATGAATATTGTAAATGCACAAACAGTAATTTCTCCGCATTGCAAGGTGCAAGTCTGAAATTTTTTGCTTTTTCCTGCTCCTCTTAGCATGATAAAGAAGATTCAAAGAGAGTGAGATGCCAGCTACTTTCATTCAGTCAGTAGCTTCAATCATTTCTGGACGTTTTTCAATGGTAAAAATCAATGAATATTGTAAATGCACAAACAGTAATTTCTCCACATTGCAAGGTGCAATTCTGAAATTTTTTGCTTTTTCCTGCTCCTCTTAGCATGATAAAGAAGATTCAAAGAGAGTGAGATGCCAGCTCCTTTCATTCAGTCAGTAGCTTCAAACATTTCTGGTATATGAATAACATGATGTTTTTCAATGGCAAAAATCAATGAATATTGTAAATGCACAAACAGTAATTTCTCCACATTGCAAGGTGCAATTCTGAAATTTTTTGCTTTTTCCTGCTCCTCTTAGCATGATAAAGAAGATTCAAAGAGAGTGAGATGCCAGCTCCTTTCATTCAGTCAGTAGCTTCAAACATTTCTGGTATATGAATAACATGATGTTTTTCAATGGCAAAAATCAATGAATATTGTAAATGCACAAACAGTAATTTCTCCGCATTGCAAGGTGCAATTCTGAAATTTTTTGCTTTTTCCTGCTCCTCTTAGCATGATAAAGAAGATTCAAAGAGAGTGAGATGCCAGCTCCTTTCATTCAGTCAGTAGCTTCAATCATTTCTGGACGTTTTTCAATGGCAAAAATCAATGAATATTGTAAATGCACAAACAGTAATTTCTCCGCATTGCAAGGTGCAATTCTGAAATTTTTTGCTTTTTCCTGCTCCTCTTAGCATGATAAAGAAGATTCAAAGAGAGTGAGATGTCAGCTCCTTTCATTCAGTCAGTAGCTTCAAACATTTCTGGTATATGAATAACATGATGTTTTTCAATGGCAAAAATCAATGAATATTGTAAATGCACAAACAGTAATTTCTCCGCATTGCAAGGTGCAATTCTGAAATTTTTTGCTTTTTCCTGCTCCTCTTAGCATGATAAAGAAGATTCAAAGAGAGTGAGATGCCAGCTCCTTTCATTCAGTCAGTAGCTTCAATCATTTCTGGACGTTTTTCAATGGCAAAAATCAATGAATATTGTAAATGCACAAACAGTAATTTCTCCGCATTGCAAGGTGCAATTCTGAAATTTTTTGCTTTTTCCTGCTCCTCTTAGCATGATAAAGAGGATTCAAAGAGAGTGAGATGCCAGCTCCTTTCATTCAGTCAGTAGCTTCAATCATTTCTGGACGTTTTTCAATGGCAAAAATCAATGAATATTGTAAATGCACAAACAGTAATTTCTCCGCATTGCAAGGTGCAATTCTGAAATTTTTTGCTTTTTCCTGCTCCTCTTAGCATGATAAAGAAGATTCAAAGAGAGTGAGATGCCAGCTCCTTTCATTCAGTCAGTAGCTTCAAACATTTCTGGTATATGAATAACATGATGTTTTTCAATGGCAAAAATCAATGAATATTGTAAATGCACAAACAGTAATTTCTCCGCATTGCAAGGTGCAAGTCTGAAATTTTTTGCTTTTTCCTGCTCCTCTTAGCATGATAAAGAAGATTCAAAGAGAGTGAGATGCCAGCTACTTTCATTCAGTCAGTAGCTTCAATCATTTCTGGACGTTTTTCAATGGTAAAAATCAATGAATATTGGAAATGCACAAACAGTAATTTCTCCACATTGCAATGTGCAATTCTAAAATTTTTTGCTTTTTCCTGCTCCTCTTAGCATGATAAAGAAGATTCAAAGAGAGTGAGATGCCTGCTCCTTTCATTCAGTCAGTAGCTTCAAACATTTCTGGTATATGAATAACATGATGTTTTTCAATGGCAAAAATCAATGAATATTGTAAATGCACAAACAGTAATTTCTCCGCATTGCAAGGTGCAATTCTGAAATTTTTTGCTTTTTCCTGCTCCTCTTAGCATGATAAAGAAGATTCAAAGAGAGTGAGATGCCAACTCCTTTCATTCAGTCAGTAGCTTCAAACATTTCTGGTATATGAATAACATGATGTTTTTCAATGGCAAAAATCAATGAATATTGTAAATGCACAAACAGTAATTTCTCCGCATTGCAAGGTGCAATTCTGAAATTTTTTGCTTTTTCCTGCTCCTCTTAGCATGATAAAGAAGATTCAAAGAGAGTGAGATGCCAGCTCCTTTCATTCAGTCAGTAGCTTCAATCATTTCTGGACGTTTTTCAATGGCAAAAATCAATGAATATTGTAAATGCACAAACAGTAATTTCTCCGCATTGCAAGGTGCAATTCTGAAATTTTTTGCTTTTTCCTGCTCCTCTTAGCATGATAAAGAAGATTCAAAGAGAGTGAGATGCCAGCTCCTTTCATTCAGTCAGTACCTTCAATCATTTCTGGACGTTTTTCAATGGCAAAAATCAATGAATATTGTAAATGCACAAACAGTAATTTCTCCGCATTGCAAGGTGCAATTCTGAAATTTTTTGCTTTTTCCCGCTCCTCTTAGCATGATAAAGAAGATTCAAAGAGAGTGAGGTGCCAGCTCCTTTCATTCAGTCAGTAGCTTCAAACATTTCTGGTATATGAATAACATGTTTTTCAATGGCAAAAATCAATGAATATTGTAAATGCACAAACAGTAATTTCTCCGCATTGCAAGGTGCAATTCTGAAATTTTTTGCTTTTTCCTGCTCCTCTTAGCATGATAAAGAAGATTCAAAGAGAGTGAGATGCCAGCTCCTTTCATTCAATCAGTAGCTTCAATCATTTCTGGACGTTTTTCAATGGCAAAAATCAATGAATATTGTATATGCACAAACAGTAATTTCTCCGCATTGCAAGGTGCAATTCTGAAATTTTTTGCTTTTTCCTGCTCCTCTTAGCATGATAAAGAAGATTCAAAGAGAGTGAGGTGCCAGCTCCTTTCATTCAGTCAGTAGCTTCAAACATTTCTGGTATATGAATAACATGTTTTTCAATGGCAAAAATCAATGAATATTGTAAATGCACAAACAGTAATTTCTCCGCATTGCAAGGTGCAATTCTGAAATTTTTTGCTTTTTCCTGCTCCTCTTAGCATGATAAAGAAGATTCAAAGAGAGTGAGATGCCAGCTCCTTTCATTCAGTCAGTAGCTTCAATCATTTCTGGACGTTTTTCAATGGCAAAAATCAATGAATATTGTAAATGCACAAACAGTAATTTCTCCGCATTGCAAGGTGCAATTCTGAAATTTTTTGCTTTTTCCTGCTCCTCTTAGCATGATAAAGAAGATTCAAAGAGAGTGAGATGCCAGCTCCTTTCGTTCAGTCAGTAGCTTCAATCATTTCTGGACGTTTTTCAATGGCAAAAATCATTGAATATTATAAATGCACAAACAGTAATTTCTCCGCATAGCAAGGTGCAATTCTGAAATTTTTTACTTTTTCCTGCTCCTCTTAGCATGATAAAGAAGATTCAAAGAGAGTGAGATGCCAGCTCCTTTCATTCAGTCAGTAGCTTCAATCATTTCTGGTATATGAATAACATGATATTTTTCAATGGCAAAAATCAATGAATATTGTAAATGCACAAACAGTAATTTCTCCGCATTGCAAGGTGCAATTCTGAAATTTTTTGCTTTTTCCTGCTCCTCTTAGCATGATAAAGAAGATTCAAAGAGAGTGAGATGCCAGCTCCTTTCATTCAGTCAGTAGCTTCAATCATTTCTGGACGTTTTTCAATGGCAAAAATCAATGAATATTGTAAATGCACAAACAGTAATTTCTCCGCATTGCAAGGTGCAATTCTGAAATTTTTTGGTTTTTCCTGCTCCTCTTAGCATGATAAAGAAGATTCAAAGAGAGTGAGATGCCAGCTACTTTCATTCAGTCAGTAGCTTCAAACATTTCTGGTATATGAATAACATAATGTTTTTCAATGGCAAAAATCAATGAATATTGTAAATGCACAAACAGTAATTTCTCCGCATTGCAAGGTGCAAGTCTGAAATTTTTTGCTTTTTCCTGCTCCTCTTAGCATGATAAAGAAGATTCAAAGAGAGTGAGATGCCAGCTACTTTCATTCAGTCAGTAGCTTCAATCATTTCTGGACGTTTTTCAATGGTAAAAATCAATGAATATTGTAAATGCACAAACAGTAATTTCTCCACATTGCAAGGTGCAATTCTGAAATTTTTTGCTTTTTCCTGCTCCTCTTAGCATGATAAAGAAGATTCAAAGAGAGTGAGATGCCAGCTCCTTTCATTCAGTCAGTAGCTTCAAACATTTCTGGTATATGAATAACATGATGTTTTTCAATGGCAAAAATAAATGAATATTGTAAATGCACAAACAGTAATTTCTCCGCATTGCAAGGTGCAATTCTGAAATTTTTTGCTTTTTCCTGCTCCTCTTAGCATGATAAAGAACATTCAAAGAGAGTGAGATGCCAGCTCCTTTCATTCAGTCAGTAGCTTCAATCATTTCTGGATGTTTTTCAATGGCAAAAATCAATGAATATTGTAAATGCACAAACTGTAATTTCTCCGCATTGCAAGGTGCAATTCTGAAATTTTTTGCTTTTTCCTGCTCCTCTTAGCATGATAAAGAAGATTCAAAGAGAGTGAGATGCCAGCTCCTTTCATTCAGTCAGTAGCTTCAATCATTTCTGGACGTTTTTCAATGGCAAAAATCAATGAATATTGTAAATGCACAAACAGTAATTTCTCCGCATTGCAAGGTGCAATTCTGAAATTTTTTGCTTTTTCCTGCTCCTCTTAGCATGATAAAGAAGATTCAAAGAGAGTGAGATGCCAGCTCCTTTCATTCAGTCAGTACCTTCAATCATTTCTGGACGTTTTTCAATGGCAAAAATCAATGAATATTGTAAATGCACAAACAGTAATTTCTCCGCATTGCAAGGTGCAATTCTGAAATTTTTTGCTTTTTCCCGCTCCTCTTAGCATGATAAAGAAGATTCAAAGAGAGTGAGGTGCCAGCTCCTTTCATTCAGTCAGTAGCTTCAAACATTTCTGGTATATGAATAACATGTTTTTCAATGGCAAAAATCAATGAATATTGTAAATGCACAAACAGTAATTTCTCCGCATTGCAAGGTGCAATTCTGAAATTTTTTGATTTTTCCTGCTCCTCTTAGCATGATAAAGAAGATTCAAAGAGAGTGAGATGCCAGCTCCTTTCATTCAGTCAGTAGCTTCAATCATTTCTGGACGTTTTTCAATGGCAAAAATCAATGAATATTGTAAATGCACAATCAGTAATTTCTCCGCATTGCAAGGTGCAATTCTGAAATTTTTTGCTTTTTCCTGCTCCTCTTAGCATGATAAAGAAGATTCAAAGAGAGTGAGATGCCAGCTCCTTTCATTCAGTCAGTAGCTTCAAACATTTCTGGTATATGAATAACATGATGTTTTTCAATGGCAAAAATCAATGAATATTGTAAATGCACAAACAGTAATTTCTCCGCATTGCAAGGTGCAATTCTGAAATTTTTTGCTTTTTCCTGCTCCTCTTAGCATGATAAAGAAGATTCAAAGAGAGTGAGATGCCAGCTCCTTTCATTCAGTCCGTAGCTTCAAACATTTCTGGTATATGAATAAAATGATGTTTTTCAATGGCAAAAATCAATGAATATTGTAAATGCACAAACAGTAATTTCTCCGCATTGCAAGGTGCAAGTCTGAAATTTTTTGCTTTTTCCTGCTCCTCTTAGCATGATAAAGAAGATTCAAAGAGAGTGAGATGCCAGCTACTTTCATTCAGTCAGTAGCTTCAATCATTTCTGGACGTTTTTCAATGGTAAAAATCAATGAATATTGTAAATGCACAAACAGTAATTTCTCCACATTGCAAGGTGCAATTCTGAAATTTTTTGCTTTTTCCTGCTCCTCTTAGCATGATAAAGAAGATTCAAAGAGAGTGAGATGCCAGCTCCTTTCATTCAGTCAGTAGCTTCAAACATTTCTGGTATATGAATAACATGATGTTTTTCAATGGCAAAAATCAATGAATATTGTAAATGCACAAACAGTAATTTCTCCGCATTGCAAGGTGCAATTCTGAAATTTTTTGCTTTTTCCTGCTCCTCTTAGCATGATAAAGAAGATTCAAAGAGAGTGAGATGCCAGCTCCTTTCATTCAGTCAGTAGCTTCAATCATTTCTGGATGTTTTTCAATGGCAAAAATCAATGAATATTGTAAATGCACAAACTGTAATTTCTCCGCATTGCAAGGTGCAATTCTGAAATTTTTTGCTTTTTCCTGCTCCTCTTAGCATGTTAAAGAAGATTCAAAGAGAGTGAGATGCCAGCTCCTTTCATTCAGTCAGTAGCTTCAATCATTTCTGGACGTTTTTCAGTGGCAAAAATCAATGAATATTGTAAATGCACAAACAGTAATTTCTCCGCATTGCAAGGTGCAATTCTGAAATTTTTTGCTTTTTCCTGCTCCTCTTAGCATGATAAAGAAGATTCAAAGAGAGTGAGATGCCAGCTCCTTTCATTCAGTCAGTACCTTCAATCATTTCTGGACGTTTTTCAATGGCAAAAATCAATGAATATTGTAAATGCACAAACAGTAATTTCTCCGCATTGCAAGGTGCAAGTCTGAAATTTTTTGCTTTTTCCTGCTCCTCTTAGCATGATAAAGAAGATTCAAAGAGAGTGAGATGCCAGCTACTTTCATTCAGTCAGTAGCTTCAATCATTTCTGGACGTTTTTCAATGGTAAAAATCAATGAATATTGTAAATGCACAAACAGTAATTTCTCCACATTGCAAGGTGCAATTCTGAAATTTTTTGCTTTTTCCTGCTCCTCTTAGCATGATAAAGAAGATTCAAAGAGAGTGAGATGCCAGCTCCTTTCATTCAGTCAGTAGCTTCAAACATTTCTGGTATATGAATAACATGATGTTTTTCAATGGCAAAAATCAATGAATATTGTAAATGCACAAACAGTAATTTCTCCGCATTGCAAGGTGCAATTCTGAAATTTTTTGCTTTTTCCTGCTCCTCTTAGCATGATAAAGAAGATTCAAAGAGAGTGAGATGCCAGCTCCTTTCATTCAGTCAGTAGCTTTAATCATTTCTGGACGTTTTTCAATGGCAAAAATCAATGAATATTGTAAATGCACAAACAGTAATTTCTCTGCATTGCAAGGTGCAATTCTGAAATTTTTTGCTTTTTCCTGCTCCTCTTAGCATGATAAAGAAGATTCAAAGAGAGTGAGATGTCAGCTCCTTTCATTCAGTCAGTAGCTTCAAACATTTCTGGTATATGAATAACATGATGTTTTTCAATGGCAAAAATCAATGAATATTGTAAATGCACAAACAGTAATTTCTCCGCATTGCAAGGTGCAATTCTGAAATTTTTTGCTTTTTCCTGCTCCTCTTAGCATGATAAAGAATATTCAAAGAGAGTGAGATGCCAGCTCCTTTCATTCAGTCAGTAGCTTCAATCATTTCTGGACGTTTTTCAATGGCAAAAATCAATGAATATTGTAAATGCACAAACAGTAATTTCTCTGCATTGCAAGGTGCAATTCTGAAATTTTTTGCTTTTTCCTGCTCCTCTTAGCATGATAAAGAAGATTCAAAGAGAGTGAGATGCCAGCTCCTTTCGTTCAGTCAGTAGCTTCAATCATTTCTGGACGTTTTTCAATGGCAAAAATCATTGAATATTATAAATGCACAAACAGTAATTTCTCCGCATAGCAAGGTGCAATTCTGAAATTTTTTACTTTTTCCTGCTCCTCTTAGCATGATAAAGAAGATTCAAAGAGAGTGAGATGCCAGCTCCTTTCATTCAGTCAGTAGCTTAAATCATTTCTGGTATATGAATAACATGATGTTTTTCAATGGCAAAAATCAATGAATATTGTAAATGCACAAACAGTAATTTCTCCGCATTGCAAGGTGCAATTCTGAAATTTTTTGCTTTTTCCTGCTCCTCTTAGCATGATAAAGAAGATTCAAAGAGAGTGAGATGCCAGCTCCTTTCATTCAGTCAGTAGCTTCAATCATTTCTGGACGTTTTTCAATGGCAAAAATCAATGAATATTGTAAATGCACAAACAGTAATTTCTCCGCATTGCAAGGTGCAATTCTGAAATTTTTTGGTTTTTCCTGCTCCTCTTAGCATGATAAAGAAGATTCAAAGAGAGTGAGATGCCAGCTACTTTCATTCAGTCAGTAGCTTCAAACATTTCTGGTATATGAATAACATAATGTTTTTCAATGGCAAAAATCAATGAATATTGTAAATGCACAAACAGTAATTTCTCCGCATTGCAAGGTGCAAGTCTGAAATTTTTTGCTTTTTCCTGCTCCTCTTAGCATGATAAAGAAGATTCAAAGAGAGTGAGATGCCAGCTCCTTTCATTCAGTCAGTAGCTTCAATCATTTCTGGATGTTTTTCAATGGCAAAAATCAATGAATATTGTAAATGCACAAACTATAATTTCTCCGCATTGCAAGGTGCAATTCTGAAATTTTTTGCTTTTTCCTGCTCCTCTTAGCATGATAAAGAAGATTCAAAGAGAGTGAGATGCCAGCTCCTTTCATTCAGTCAGTAGCTTCAATCATTTCTGGACGTTTTTCAATGGCAAAAATCAATGAATATTGTAAATGCACAAACAGTAATTTCTCCGCATTGCAAGGTGCAATTCTGAAATTTTTTGCTTTTTCCTGCTCCTCTTAGCATGATAAAGAAGATTCAAAGAGAGTGAGATGCCAGCTCCTTTCATTCAGTCAGTACCTTCAATCATTTCTGGACGTTTTTCAATGGCAAAAATCAATGAATATTGTAAATGCACAAACAGTAATTTCTCCGCATTGCAAGGTGCAATTCTGAAATTTTTTGCTTTTTCCCGCTCCTCTTAGCATGATAAAGAAGATTCAAAGAGAGTGAGGTGCCAGCTCCTTTCATTCAGTCAGTAGCTTCAAACATTTCTGGTATATGAATAACATGTTTTTCAATGGCAAAAATCAATGAATATTGTAAATGCACAAACAGTAATTTCTCCGCATTGCAAGGTGCAATTCTGAAATTTTTTGATTTTTCCTGCTCCTCTTAGCATGATAAAGAAGATTCAAAGAGAGTGAGATGCCAGCTCCTTTCATTCAGTCAGTAGCTTCAATCATTTCTGGACGTTTTTCAATGGCAAAAATCAATGAATATTGTAAATGCACAAACAGTAATTTCTCCGCATTGCAAGGTGCAATTCTGAAATTTTTTGCTTTTTCCTGCTCCTCTTAGCATGATAAAGAAGATTCAAAGAGAGTGAGATGCCAGCTCCTTTCATTCAGTCAGTAGCTTCAAACATTTCTGGTATATGAATAACATGATGTTTTTCAATGGCAAAAATCAATGAATATTGTAAATGCACAAACAGTAATTTCTCCGCATTGCAAGGTGCAATTCTGAAATTTTTTGCTTTTTCCTGCTCCTCTTAGCATGATAAAGAAGATTCAAAGAGAGTGAGATGCCAGCTCCTTTCATTCAGTCAGTAGCTTCAAACATTTCTGGTATATGAATAAAATGATGTTTTTCAATGGCAAAAATCAATGAATATTGTAAATGCACAAACAGTAATTTCTCCGCATTGCAAGGTGCAAGTCTGAAATTTTTTGCTTTTTCCTGCTCCTCTTAGCATGATAAAGAAGATTCAAAGAGAGTGAGATGCCAGCTACTTTCATTCAGTCAGTAGCTTCAATCATTTCTGGACGTTTTTCAATGGTAAAAATCAATGAATATTGTAAATGCACAAACAGTAATTTCTCCACATTGCAAGGTGCAATTCTGAAATTTTTTGCTTTTTCCTGCTCCTCTTAGCATGATAAAGAAGATTCAAAGAGAGTGAGATGCCAGCTCCTTTCATTCAGTCAGTAGCTTCAAACATTTCTGGTATATGAATAACATGATGTTTTTCAATGGCAAAAATCAATGAATATTGTAAATGCACAAACAGTAATTTCTCCGCATTGCAAGGTGCAATTCTGAAATTTTTTGATTTTTCCTGCTCCTCTTAGCATGATAAAGAAGATTCAAAGAGAGTGAGATGCCAGCTCCTTTCATTCAGTCAGTAGCTTCAATCATTTCTGGATGTTTTTCAATGGCAAAAATCAATGAATATTGTAAATGCACAAACTGTAATTTCTCCGCATTGCAAGGTGCAATTCTGAAATTTTTTGCTTTTTCCTGCTCCTCTTAGCATGTTAAAGAAGATTCAAAGAGAGTGAGATGCCAGCTCCTTTCATTCAGTCAGTAGCTTCAATCATTTCTGGACGTTTTTCAGTGGCAAAAATCAATGAATATTGTAAATGCACAAACAGTAATTTCTCCGCATTGCAAGGTGCAATTCTGAAATTTTTTGCTTTTTCCTGCTCCTCTTAGCATGATAAAGAAGATTCAAAGAGAGTGAGATGCCAGCTCCTTTCATTCAGTCAGTACCTTCAATCATTTCTGGACGTTTTTCAATGGCAAAAATCAATGAATATTGTAAATGCACAAACAGTAATTTCTCCGCATTGCAAGGTGCAAGTCTGAAATTTTTTGCTTTTTCCTGCTCCTCTTAGCATGATAAAGAAGATTCAAAGAGAGTGAGATGCCAGCTACTTTCATTCAGTCAGTAGCTTCAATCATTTCTGGACGTTTTTCAATGGTAAAAATCAATGAATATTGTAAATGCACAAACAGTAATTTCTCCACATTGCAAGGTGCAATTCTGAAATTTTTTGCTTTTTCCTGCTCCTCTTAGCATGATAAAGAAGATTCAAAGAGAGTGAGATGCCAGCTCCTTTCATTCAGTCAGTAGCTTCAAACATTTCTGGTATATGAATAACATGATGTTTTTCAATGGCAAAAATCAATGAATATTGTAAATGCACAAACAGTAATTTCTCCGCATTGCAAGGTGCAATTCTGAAATTTTTTGCTTTTTCCTGCTCCTCTTAGCATGATAAAGAAGATTCAAAGAGAGTGAGATGCCAGCTCCTTTCATTCAGTCAGTAGCTTCAATCATTTCTGGATGTTTTTCAATGGCAAAAATCAATGAATATTGTAAATGCACAAACTGTAATTTCTCCGCATTGCAAGGTGCAATTCTGAAATTTTTTGCTTTTTCCTGCTCCTCTTAGCATGATAAAGAAGATTCAAAGAGAGTGAGATGCCAGCTCCTTTCATTCAGTCAGTAGCTTCAATCATTTCTGGACGTTTTTCAATGGCAAAAATCAATGAATATTGTAAATGCACAAACAGTAATTTCTCCGCATTGCAAGGTGCAATTCTGAAATTTTTTGCTTTTTCCTGCTCCTCTTAGCATGATAAAGAAGATTCAAAGAGAGTGAGATGCCAGCTCCTTTCATTCAGTCAGTACCTTCAATCATTTCTGGACGTTTTTCAATGGCAAAAATCAATGAATATTGTAAATGCACAAACAGTAATTTCTCCGCATTGCAAGGTGCAATTCTGAAATTTTTTGCTTTTTCCCGCTCCTCTTAGCATGATAAAGAAGATTCAAAGAGAGTGAGGTGCCAGCTCCTTTCATTCAGTCAGTAGCTTCAAACATTTCTGGTATATGAATAACATGTTTTTCAATGGCAAAAATCAATGATTATTGTAAATGCACAAACAGTAATTTCTCCGCATTGCAAGGTGCAATTCTGAAATTTTTTGATTTTTCCTGCTCCTCTTAGCATGATAAAGAAGATTCAAAGAGAGTGAGATGCCAGCTCCTTTCATTCAGTCAGTAGCTTCAATCATTTCTGGACGTTTTTCAATGGCAAAAATCAATGAATATTGTAAATGCACAAACAGTAATTTCTCCGCATTGCAAGGTGCAATTCTGAAATTTTTTGCTTTTTCCTGCTCCTCTTAGCATGATAAAGAAGATTCAAAGAGAGTGAGATGCCAGCTCCTTTCATTCAGTCAGTAGCTTCAAACATTTCTGGTATATGAATAACATGATGTTTTTCAATGGCAAAAATCAATGAATATTGTAAATGCACAAACAGTAATTTCTCCGCATTGCAAGGTGCAATTCTGAAATTTTTTGCTTTTTCCTGCTCCTCTTAGCATGATAAAGAAGATTCAAAGAGAGTGAGATGCCAGCTCCTTTCATTCAGTCAGTAGCTTCAAACATTTCTGGTATATGAATAACATGATGTTTTTCAATGGCAAAAATCAATGAATATTGTAAATGCACAAACAGTAATTTCTCCGCATTGCAAGGTGCAAGTCTGAAATTTTTTGCTTTTTACTGCTCCTCTTAGCATGATAAAGAAGATTCAAAGAGAGTGAGATGCCAGCTACTTTCATTCAGTCAGTAGCTTCAATCATTTCTGGACGTTTTTCAATGGTAAAAATCAATGAATATTGTAAATGCACAAACAGTAATTTCTCCACATTGCAAGGTGCAATTCTGAAATTTTTTGCTTTTTCCTGCTCCTCTTAGCATGATAAAGAAGATTCAAAGAGAGTGAGATGCCAGCTCCTTTCATTCAGTCAGTAGCTTCAAACATTTCTGGTATATGAATAACATGTTTTTCAATGGCAAAAATCAATGAATATTGTAAATGCACAAACAGTAATTTCTCCGCATTGCAAGGTGCAATTCTGAAATTTTTTGCTTTATCCTGCTCCTCTTAGCATGATAAAGAAGATTCAAAGAGAGTGAGATGCCAGCTCCTTTCATTCAGTCAGTAGCTTCAATCATTTCTGGATGTTTTTCAATGGCAAAAATCAATGAATATTGTAAATGCACAAACTGTAATTTCTCCGCATTGCAAGGTGCAATTCTGAAATTTTTTGCTTTTTCCTGCTCCTCTTAGCATGATAAAGAAGATTCAAAGAGAGTGAGATGCCAGCTCCTTTCATTCAGTCAGTAGCTTCAAACATTTCTGGTATATGAATAACATGTTTTTCAATGGTAAAAATCAATGAATATTGTAAATGCACAAACAGTAATTTCTCCGCAATGCAAGGTGCAATTCTGAAATTTTTTGCTTTTTCCCGCTCCTCTTAGCATGATAAAGAAGATTCAAAGAGAGTGAGGTGCCAGCTCCTTTCATTCAGTCAGTAGCTTCAAACATTTCTGGTATATGAATAACATGTTTTTCAATGGCAAAAATCAATGAATATTGTAAATGCACAAACAGTAATTTCTCCGCATTGCAAGGTGCAATTCTGAAATTTTTTGATTTTTCCTGCTCCTCTTAGCATGATAAAGAAAATTCAAAGAGAGTGAGATGCCGGCTCCTTTCATTCAGTCAGTAGCTTCAATCATTTCTGGACGTTTTTCAATGGCAAAAATCAATGAATATTGTAAATGCACAAACAGTAATTTCTCCGCATTGCAAGGTGCAATTCTGAAATTTTTTGCTTTTTCCTGCTCCTCTTAGCATGATAAAGAAGATTCAAAGAGAGTGAGATGCCAGCTCCTTTCATTCAGTCAGTAGCTTCAAACATTTCTGGTATATGAATAACATGATGTTTTTCAATGGCAAAGATCAATGAATATTGTAAATGCACAAACAGTAATTTCTCCGCATTGCAAGGTGCAAGTCTGAAATTTTTTGCTTTTTCCTGCTCCTCTTAGCATGATAAAGAAGATTCAAAGACAGTGAGATGCCAGCTACTTTCATTCAGTCAGTAGCTTCAATCATTTCTGGACGTTTTTCAATGGTAAAAATCAATGAATATTGTAAATGCACAAACAGTAATTTCTCCACATTGCAAGGTGCAATTCTGAAATTTTTTGCTTTTTCCTGCTCCTCTTAGCATGATAAAGAAGATTCAAAGAGAGTGAGATGCCAGCTCCTTTCATTCAGTCAGTAGCTTCAAACATTTCTGGTATATGAATAACATGATGTTTTTCAATGGCAAAAATCAATGAATATTGTAAATGCACAAACAGTAATTTCTCCGCATTGCAAGGTGCAATTCTGAAATTTTTTGCTTTTTCCTGCTCCTCTTAGCATGATAAAGAAGATTCAAAGAGAGTGACATGCCAGCTCCTTTCATTCAGTCAGTAGCTTCAATCATTTCTGGATGTTTTTCAATGGCAAAAATCAATGAATATTGTAAATGCACAAACTGTAATTTCTCCGCATTGCAAGGTGCAATTCTGAAATTTTTTGCTTTTTCCTGCTCCTCTTAGTATGATAAAGAAGATTCAAAGAGAGTGAGATGCCAGCTCCTTTCATTCAGTCAGTAGCTTCAATCATTTCTGGACGTTTTTCAGTGGCAAAAATCAATGAATATTGTAAATGCACAAACAGTAATTTCTCCGCATTGCAAGGTGCAATTCTGAAATTTTTTGCTTTTTCCCGCTCCTCTTAGCATGATAAAGAAGATACAAAGAGAGTGATGTGCCAGCTCCTTTCATTCAGTCAGTAGCTTCAAACATTTCTGGTATATGAATAACATGTTTTTCAATGGCAAAAATCAATGAATATTGTAAATGCACAAACAGTAATTTCTCCGCATTGCAAGGTGCAATTCTGAAATTTTTTGATTTTTCCTGCTCCTCTTAGCATGATAAAGAAGATTCAAAGAGAGTGAGATGCCAGCTCCTTTCATTCAGTCAGTAGCTTCAATCATTTCTGGACGTTTTTCAATGGCAAAAATCAATGAATATTGTAAATGCACAAACAGTAATTTCTCCGCATTGCAAGGTGCAATTCTGAAATTTTTTGCTTTTTCCTGCTCCTCTTAGCATGATAAAGAAGATTCAAAGAGAGTGAGATGCCAGCTCCTTTCATTCAGTCAGTAGCTTCAAACATTTCTGGTATATGAATAACATGATGTTTTTCAATGGCAAAAATCAATGAATATTGTAAATGCACAAACAGTAATTTCTCCGCATTGCAAGGTGCAAGTCTGAAATTTTTTGCTTTTTCCTGCTCCTCTTAGCATGATAAAGAAGATTCAAAGAGAGTGAGATGCCAGTTACTTTCATTCAGTCAGTAGCTTCAATCATTTCTGGACGTTTTTCAATGGTAAAAATCAATGAATATTGTAAATGCACAAACAGTAATTTCTCCACATTGCAAGGTGCAATTCTGAAATTTTTTGCTTTTTCCTGCTCCTCTTAGCATGATAAAGAAGATTCAAAGAGAGTGAGATGCCAGCTCCTTTCATTCAGTCAGTAGCTTCAAACATTTCTGGTATATGAATAACATGATGTTTTTCAATGGCAAAAATCAATGAATATTGTAAATGCACAAACAGTAATTTCTCCGCATTGCAAGGTGCAATTCTGAAATTTTTTGCTTTTTCCTGCTCCTCTTAGCATGATAAAGAAGATTCAAAGAGAGTGAGATGCCAGCTCCTTTCATTCAGTCAGTAGCTTCAAACATTTCTGGTATATGAATAACATGATGTTTTTCAATGGCAAAAATCAATGAATATTGTAAATGCACAAACAGTAATTTCTCCGCATTGCAAGGTGCAATTCTGAAATTTTTTGCTTTTTCCTGCTCCTCTTAGCATGATAAAGAAGATTCAAAGAGAGTGAGATGCCAGCTCCTTTCATTCAGTCAGTAGCTTCAATCATTTCTGGATGTTTTTCAATGGCAAAAATCAATGAATATTGTAAATGCACAAACAGTAATTTCTCCGCATTGCAAGGTGCAATTCTGAAATTTTTTGCTTTTTCCTGCTCCTCTTAGCATGATAAAGAAGATTCAAAGAGAGTGAGATGTCAGCTCCTTTCATTCAGTCAGTAGCTTCAAACATTTCTGGTATATGAATAACATGATGTTTTTCAATGGCAAAAATCAATGAATATTGTAAATGCACAAACAGTAATTTCTCCGCATTGCAAGGTGCAATTCTGAAATTTTTTGCTTTTTCCTGCTCCTCTTAGCATGATAAAGAAGATTCAAAGAGAGTGAGATGCCAGCTCCTTTCATTCAGTCAGTAGCTTCAATCATTTCTGGATGTTTTTCAATGGCAAAAATCAATGAATATTGTAAATGCACAAACAGTAATTTCTCCGCATTGCAAGGTGCAATTCTGAAATTTTTTGCTTTTTCCTGCTCCTCTTAGCATGATAAAGAAGATTCAAAGAGAGTGAGATGCCAGCTCCTTTCGTTCAGTCAGTAGCTTCAATCATTTCTGGACGTTTTTCAATGGCAAAAATCATTGAATATTATAAATGCACAAACAGTAATTTCTCCGCATTGCAAGGTGCAATTCTGAAATTTTTTACTTTTTCCTGCTCCTCTTAGCATGATAAAGAAGATTCAAAGAGAGTGAGATGCCAGCTGCTTTCATTCAGTCAGTAGCTTCAATCATTTCTGGTATATGAATAACATGATGTTTTTCAATGGCAAAAATCAATGAATATTGTAAATGCACAAACAGTAATTTCTCCGCATTGCAAGGTGCAATTCTGAAATTTTTTGCTTTTTCCTGCTCCTCTTAGCATGATAAAGAAGATTCAAAGAGAGTGAGATGCCAGCTCCTTTCATTCAGTCAGTAGCTTCAATCATTTCTGGACGTTTTTCAATGGCAAAAATCAATGAATATTGTAAATGCACAAACTGTAATTTCTCCGCATTGCAAGGTGCAATTCTGAAATTTTTTGCTTTTTCCTGCTCCTCTTAGCATGATAAACAAGATTCAAAGAGAGTGAGATGCCAGTTCCTTTCATTCAGTCAGTAGCTTCAATCATTTCTGGATGTTTTTCAATGGCAAAAATCAATGAATATTGTAAATGCACAAACAGTAATTTCTCCGCATTGCAAGGTGCAATTCTGAAATTTTTTGCTTTTTCCTGCTCCTCTTAGCATGATAAAGAAGATTAAAAGAGAGTGAGATGCCAGCTCCTTTCATTCAGTCAGTAGCTTCAATCATTTCTGGACGTTTTTCAATGGCAAAAATCAATGAATATTGTAAATTCACAAACAGTAATTTCTCCGCATTGCAAGGTGCAATTCTGAAATTTTTTGCTTTTTCCTGCTCCTCTTAGCATGATAAAGAAGATTCAAAGAGAGTGAGATGCCAGCTCCTTTCATTCAGTCAGTAGCTTCAAACATTTCTGGTATATGAATAACATGATGTTTTTCAATGGCAAAAATCAATGAATATTGTAAATGCACAAACAGTAATTTCTCCGCATTGCAAGGTGCAATTCTGAAATTTTTTGCTTTTTCCTGCTCCTCTTAGCATGATAAAGAAGATTCAAAGAGAGTGAGATGCCAGCTCCTTTCGTTCAGTCAGTAGCTTCAATCATTTCTGGACGTTTTTCAATGGCAAAAATCATTGAATATTATAAATGCACAAACAGTAATTTCTCCGCATTGCAAGGTGCAATTCTGAAATTTTTTACTTTTTCCTGCTCCTCTTAGCATGATAAAGAAGATTCAAAGAGAGTGAGATGCCAGCTCCTTTCATTCAGTCAGTAGCTTCAATCATTTCTGGTATATGAATAACATGATGTTTTTCAATGGCAAAAATCAATGAATATTGTAAATGCACAAACAGTAATTTCTCCGCATTGCAAGGTGCAATTCTGAAATTTTTTGCTTTTTCCTGCTCCTCTTAGCATGATAAAGAAGATTCAAAGAGAGTGAGATGCCAGCTCCTTTCATTCAGTCAGTAGCTTCAATCATTTCTGGACGTTTTTCAATGGCAAAAATCAATGAATATTGTAAATGCACAAACAGTAATTTCTCCGCATTGCAAGGTGCAATTCTGAAATTTTTTGCTTTTTCCTGCTCCTCTTAGCATGATAAAGAAGATTCAAAGAGAGTGAGATGCCAGCTCCTTTCATTCAGTCAGTAGCTTCAATCATTTCTGGACGTTTTTCAATGGCAAAAATCAATGAATATTGTAAATGCACAAACAGTAATTTCTCCGCATTGCAAGGTGCAATTCTGAAATTTTTTGCTTTTTCCTGCTCCTCTTAGCATGATAAAGAAGATTCAAAGAGAGTGAGATGCCAGCTCCTTTCAGTCAGTCAGTAGCTTCAATCATTTCTGGACGTTTTTCAATGGCAAAAATCAATGAATATTGTAAATGCACAAACAGTAATTTCTCCGCATTGCAAGGTGCAATTCTGAAATTTTTTACTTTTTCCTGCTCCTCTTAGCATGATAAAGAAGATTCAAAGAGAGTGAGATGCCAGCTCCTTTCATTCAGTCAGTAGCTTCAATCATTTCTGGTATATGAATAACATGATGTTTTTCAATCGCAAAAATCAATGAATATTGTAAATGCACAAACAGTAATTTCTCCGCATTGCAAGGTGCAATTCTGAAATTTTTTGCTTTTTCCTGCTCCGCTTAGCATGATAAAGAAGATTCAAAGAGAGTGAGATGCCAGCTCCTTTCATTCAGTCAGTAGCTTCAATCATTTCTGGATGTTTTTCAATGGCAAAAATCAATGAATATTGGAAATGCACAAACAGTAATTTCTCCGCATTGCAAGGTGCAATTCTGAAATTTTTTGCTTTTTCCTGCTCCTCTTAGCATGATAAAGAAGATTCAAAGAGAGTGAGATGCCAGCTCCTTTCCTTCAGTCAGTAGCTTCAATCATTTCTGGTATATGAATAACATGATGTTTTTCAATGGCAAAAATCAATGAAATTTGTAAATGTACAAACAGTAATTTCTCCGCATTGCAAAGCGCAATTCTGAATTTTTTTGTTTTTCCTGCTCCTCTTAGCATGATAAAGAAGATTCAAAGAGAGTGAGATGCCAGCTCCTTTCGTTCAGTCAGTAGCTTCAATCATTTCTGGACATTTTTCAATGGCAAAAATCAATGAATATTGTAAATGCACAAACAGTAATTTCTCCGCATGGCAAGGTGCAATTCTGAAATTTTTTGCTTTTTCCTGCTCCTCTTAGCATGATAAAGAAGATTCAAAGAGAGTGAAATGCCAGCTCCTTTCATTCAGTCAGTAGCTTCAATCATTTCTGGACGTTTTTCAATGGCAAAAATCAATGAATATTGTAAATGCACAAACAGTAATTTCTCCGCATTGCAAGGTGCAATTCTGAAATTTTTTGCTTTTTCCTGCTCCTCTTAGCATGATAAAGAAGATTCAAAGAGAGTGAGATGCCAGCTCCTTTCATTCAGTCAGTAGCTTCAATCATTTCTGGACGTTTTTCAATGGCAAAAATCAATGAATATTGTAAATGCACAAACAGTAATTTCTCCGCATTGCAAGGTGCAATTCTGAAATTTTTTGCTTTTTCCTGCTCCTCTTAGCATGATAAAGAAGATTCAAAGAGAGTGAGATGCCAGCTCCTTTCCTTCAGTCAGTAGCGTCAATCATTTCTGGCATATGAATAACATGATGTTTTTCAATGGCAAAAATCAATGAATTTTGTAAATGCACAAACAGTAATTTCTCCGCATTGCAAGGCGCAATTCTGAAATTTTTTGCTTTTTCCTGCTCCTCTTAGCATGATAAAGAAGATTCAAAGAGAGTGAGATGCCAGCTCCTTTCATTCAGTCAGTAGCTTCAATCATTTCTGGACATTTTTCAATGGCAAAAATCAATGAATATTGTAAATGCACAAACAGTAATTTCTCCGCATTGCAAGGTGCAATTCTGAAATTTTTTGCTTTTTCCTGCTCCTCTTAGCATGATAAAGAAGATTCAAAGAGAGTGAGATGACAGCTCCTTTCATTCAGTCAGTAGCTTCAATCATTTCTGGACGTTTTTCAATGGCAAAAATCAATGAATATTGTAAATGCACAAACAGTAATTTCTCCGCATTGCAAGGTGCAATTCTGAAATTTTTCCTTTTTCCTGCTCCTCTTAGCATGATAAAGAAGATTCAAAGAGAGTGAGGTGCCAGCTCCTTTCATTCAGTCAGGAGCTTCAAACATTTCTGGTATATGAATAACATGTTTTTCAATGGCAAAAATCAATGAATATTGTAAATGCACAAACAGTAATTTCTCCGCATTGCAAGGTGCAATTCTGAAATTTTTTGCTTTTTCCTGCTCCTCTTAGCATGATAAAGAAGATTCAAAGAGAGTGAGATGCCAGCTCCTTTCATTCAGTCAGTAGTTTCAAACATTTCTGGACGTTTTTCAATGGCAAAAATCAATGAATATTGTAAATGCACAAACAGTAATTTCTCCGCATTGCAAGGTGCAATTCTGAAATTTTTTGTTTTTTCCTGCTCCTCTTAGCATGATAAAGAAGATTCAAAGAGAGTGAGATGCCAGCTCCTTTCATTCAGTCAGTAGCTTCAATCATTTCTGGACGTTTTTCAATGGCAAAAATCAATGAATATTGTAAATGCACAAACAGTAATTTCTCCGCATTGCAAGGTGCAATTCTGAAATTTTTTGCTTTTTCCTGCTCCTCTTAGCATGATAAACAAGATTCAAAGAGAGTGAGATGTCAGCTCCTTTCATTCAGTCAGTAGCTTCAATCATTTCTGGATGTTTTTCAATGGCAAAAATCATTGAATATTGTAAATGCACAAACAGTAATTTCTCCGCATTGCAAGGTGCAATTCTGAAATTTTTTACTTTTTCCTGCTCCTCTTAGCATGATAAAGAAGATTCAAAGAGAGTGAGATGCCAGCTCCTTTCATTCACTCAGTAGCTTCAATCATTTCTGGTATATGAATAACATGATGTTTTTCAATCGCAAAAATCAATGAATATTGTAAATGCACAAACAGTAATTTCTCCGCATTGCAAGGTGCAATTCTGAAATTTTTTGCTTTTTCCTGCTCCTCTTAGCATGATAAAGAAGATTCAAAGAGAGTGAGATGCCAGCTCCTTTCATTCAGTCAGTAGCTTCAATCATTTCTGGATGTTTTTCAATGGCAAAAATCAATGAATATTGTAAATGCACAAACAGTAATTTCTCCGCATTGCAAGGTGCAATTCTGAAATTTTTTGCTTTTTCCTGCTCCTCTTAGCATGATAAAGAAGATTCAAAGAGAGTGAGATGCCAGCTCCTTTCCTTCAGTCAGTAGCTTCAATCATTTCTGGTATATGAATAACATGATGTTTTTCAATGGCAAAAATCAATGAATTTTGTAAAATGCACAAACATTAATTTCTCCGCATTGCAAGGCGCAATTCTGAAATTTTTTGCTTTTTCCTGCTCCTCTTAGCATGATAAAGAAGATTCAAAGAGAGTGAGATGCCAGCTCCTTTCATTCAGTCAGTAGCTTCAATCATTTCTGGACATTTTTCAATGGCAAAAATCAATGAATATTGTAAATGCACAAACAGTAATTTCTCCGCATTGCAAGGTGCAATTCTGAAATTTTTTGCTTTTTCCTGCTCCTCTTAGCATGATAAAGAAGATTCAAAGAGAGTGAGATGCCAGCTCCTTTCATTCAGTCAGTAGCTTCAATCATTTCTGGACGTTTTTCAATGGCAAAAATCAATGAATATTGTAAATGCACAAACAGTAATTTCTCCGCATTGCAAGGTGCAATTCTGAAATTTTTTGCTTTTTCCTGCTCCTCTTAGCATGATAAAGAATATTCAAAGAGAGTGAGATGCCAGCTCCTTTCATTCAGTCAGTACCTTCAATCATTTCTGGACGTTTTTCAATGGCAAAAATCAATGAATATTGTAAATGCACAAACAGTAATTTCTCCGCATTGCAAGGTGCAATTCTGAAATTTTTTGCTTTTTCCTGCTCCTCTTAGCATGATAAAGAAGATTCAAAGAGAGTGAGATGCCAGCTCCTTTCATTCAGTCAGTAGCTTCAATCATTTCTGGACGTTTTTCAATGGCAAAAATCAATGAATATTGTAAATGCACAAACTGTAATTTCTCCGCATTGCAAGGTGCAATTCTGAAATTTTTTGCTTTTTCCTGCTCCTCTTAGCATGATAAAGAAGATTCAAAGAGAGTGAGATGCCAGCTCCTTTCATTCAGTCAGTAGCTTCAATCATTTCTGGTATATGAATAACATGATGTTTTTCAATAGCAAAAATCAATGAATATTGTAAATGCACAAACAGTAATTTCTCCGCATTGCAAGGTGCAATTCTGAAATTTTTTGCTTTTTCCTGCTCCTCTTAGCATGATAAAGAAGATTCAAAGAGAGTGAGATGCCAGCTCCTTTCATTCAGTCAGTAGCTTCAATCATTTCTGGACGTTTTTCAATGGCAAAAATCAATGAATATTGTAAATGCACAAACAGTAATTTCTCCGCATTGCAAGGTGCAATTCTGAAATTTTTTGCTTTTTCCTGCTCCTCTTAGCATGATAAACAAGATTCAAAGAGAGTGAGATGCCAGCTCCTTTCATTCAGTCAGTAGCTTCAATCATTTCTGGACGTTTTTCAATGGCAAAAATCATTGAATATTGTAAATGCACAAACAGTAATTTCTCCGCATTGCAAGGTGCAATTCTGAAATTTTTTACTTTTTCCTGCTCCTCTTAGCATGATAAAGAAGATTCAAAGAGAGTGAGATGCCAGCTCCTTTCATTCAGTCTGTAGCTTCAATCATTTCTGGTATATTAATAACATGATGTTTTTCAATCGCAAAAATCAATGAATATTGTAAATGCACAAACAGTAATTTCTCCGCATTGCAAGGTGCAATTCTGAAATTTTTTGCTTTTTCCTGCTCCTCTTAGCATGATAAAGAAGATTCAAAGAGAGTGAGATGCCAGCTCCTTTCATTCAGTCAGTAGCTTCAATCATTTCTGGACGTTTTTCAATGGCAAAAATCAATGAATATTGTAAATGCACAAACAGTAATTTCTCCGCATTGCAAGGTGCAATTCTGAAATTTTTTGCTTTTTCCTGCTCCTCTTAGCATGATAAAGAAGATTCAAAGAGAGTGAGATGCCAGCTCCTTTCATTCAGTCAGTAGCTTCAATCATTTCTGGTATATGAATAACATGATGTTTTTCAATGGCAAAAATCAATGAATATTGTAAATGCACAAACAGTAATTTCTCCGCATTGCAAGGTGCAATTCTGAAATTTTTTGCTTTTTCCTGCTCCTCTTAGCATGATAAAGAAGATTCAAAGAGAGTGAGATGCCAGCTCCTTTCATTCAGTCAGTAGCTTCAATCATTTCTGGACGTTTTTCCATGGCAAAAATCAATGAATATTGTAAATGCACAAACAGTAATTTCTCCGCATTGCAAGGTGCAATTCTGAAATTTTTTGCTTTTTCCTGCTCCTCTTAGCATGATAAAGAAGATTCAAAGAGAGTGAGATGCCAGCTCCTTTCATTCAGTCAGTAGCTTCAATCATTTCTGGACGTTTTTCAATGGTAAAAATCAATGAATATTGTAAATGCACAAACAGTAATTTCTCCACTTTGCAAGGTGCAATTCTGAAATTTTTTGCTTTTTCCTGCTCCTCTTAGCATGATAAAGAAGATTCAAAGAGAGTGAGATGCCAGCTCCTTTCATTCAGTCAGTAGCTTCAAACATTTCTGGTATATGAATAACATGATGTTTTTCAATGGCAAAAATCAATGAATATTGTAAATGCACAAACAGTAATTTCTCCGCATTGCAAGGTGCAAGTCTGAAATTTTTTGCTTTTTCCTGCTCCTCTTAGCATGATAAAGAAGATTCAAAGAGAGTGAGATGCCAGCTACTTTCATTCAGTCAGTAGCTTCAATCATTTCTGGACGTTTTTCAATGGTAAAAATCAATGAATATTGTAAATGCACAAACAGTAATTTCTCCACATTGCAAGGTGCAATTCTGAAATTTTTTGCTTTTTCCTGCTCCTCTTAGCATGATAAAGAAGATTCAAAGAGAGTGAGATGCCAACTCCTTTCATTCAGTCAGTAGCTTCAAACATTTCTGGTATATGAATAACATGATGTTTTTCAATGGCAAAAATCAATGAATATTGTAAATGCACAAACAGTAATTTCTCCGCATTGCAAGGTGCAATTCTGAAATTTTTTGCTTTTTCCTGCTCCTCTTAGCATGATAAAGAAGATTCAAAGAGAGTGAGATGCCAGCTCCTTTCATTCAGTCAGTAGCTTCAATCATTTCTGGACGTTTTTCAATGGCAAAAATCAATGAATATTGTAAATGCACAAACAGTAATTTCTCCGCATTGCAAGGTGCAATTCTGAAATTTTTTGCTTTTTCCTGCTCCTCTTAGCATGATAAAGAAGATTCAAAGAGAGTGAGATGCCAGCTCCTTTCATTCAGTCAGTAGCTTCAATCATTTCTGGACGTTTTTCAATGGCAAAAATCAATGAATATTGTAAATGCACAAACAGTAATTTCTCCGCATTGCAAGGTGCAATTCTGAAATTTTTTGCTTTTTCCTGCTCCTCTTAGCATGATAAAGAAGATTCAAAGAGAGTGAGATGCCAGCTCCTTTGATTCAGTCAGTAGCTTCAAACATTTCTGGTATATGAATAACATGATGTTTTTCAATGGCAAAAATCAATGAATATTGTAAATGCACAAACAGTAATTTCTCCGCATTGCAAGGTGCAAGTCTGAAATTTTTTGCTTTTTCCTGCTCCTCTTAGCATGATAAAGAAGATTCAAAGAGAGTGAGATGCCAGCTACTTTCATTCAGTCAGTAGCTTCAATCATTTCTGGACGTTTTTCAATGGTAAAAATCAATGAATATTGTAAATGCACAAACAGTAATTTCTCCACATTGCAAGGTGCAATTCTGAAATTTTTTGCTTTTTCCTGCTCCTCTTAGCATGATAAAGAAGATTCAAAGAGAGTGAGATGCCAGCTCCTTTCATTCAGTCAGTAGCTTCAAACATTTCTGGTATATGAATAACATGATGTTTTTCAATGGCAAAAATCAATGAATATTGTAAATGCACAAACAGTAATTTCTCCGCATTGCAAGGTGCAAGTCTGAAATTTTTTGCTTTTTCCTGCTCCTCTTAGCATGATAAAGAAGATTCAAAGAGAGTGAGATGCCAGCTACTTTCATTCAGTCAGTAGCTTCAATCATTTCTGGACGTTTTTCAATGGTAAAAATCAATGAATATTGTAAATGCACAAACAGTAATTTCTCCACATTGCAAGGTGCAATTCTGAAATTTTTTGCTTTTTCCTGCTCCTCTTAGCATGATAAAGAAGATTCAAAGAGAGTGAGATGCCAGCTCCTTTCATTCAGTCAGTAGCTTCAAACATTTCTGGTATATGAATAACATGATGTTTTTCAATGGCAAAAATCAATGAATATTGTAAATGCACAAACAGTAATTTCTCCGCATTGCAAGGTGCAATTCTGAAATTTTTTGCTTTTTCCTGCTCCTCTTAGCATGATAAAGAAGATTCAAAGAGAGTGAGATGCCAGCTCCTTTCATTCAGTCAGTAGCTTCAATCATTTCTGGACGTTTTTCAATGGCAAAAATCAATGAATATTGTAAATGCACAAACAGTAATTTCTCCGCATTGCAAGGTGCAATTCTGAAATTTTTTGCTTTTTCCTGCTCCTCTTAGCATGATAAAGAAGATTCAAAGAGAGTGAGATGTCAGCTCCTTTCATTCAGTCAGTAGCTTCAAACATTTCTGGTATATGAATAACATGATGTTTTTCAATGGCAAAAATCAATGAATATTGTAAATGCACAAACAGTAATTTCTCCGCATTGCAAGGTGCAATTCTGAAATTTTTTGCTTTTTCCTGCTCCTCTTAGCATGATAAAGAAGATTCAAAGAGAGTGAGATGCCAGCTCCTTTCATTCAGTCAGTAGCTTCAATCATTTCTGGACGTTTTTCAATGGCAAAAATCAATGAATATTGTAAATGCACAAACAGTAATTTCTCCGCATTGCAAGGTGCAATTCTGAAATTTTTTGCTTTTTCCTGCTCCTCTTAGCATGATAAAGAGGATTCAAAGAGAGTGAGATGCCAGCTCCTTTCATTCAGTCAGTAGCTTCAATCATTTCTGGACGTTTTTCAATGGCAAAAATCAATGAATATTGTAAATGCACAAACAGTAATTTCTCCGCATTGCAAGGTGCAATTCTGAAATTTTTTGCTTTTTCCTGCTCCTCTTAGCATGATAAAGAAGATTCAAAGAGAGTGAGATGCCAGCTCCTTTCATTCAGTCAGTAGCTTCAAACATTTCTGGTATATGAATAACATGATGTTTTTCAATGGCAAAAATCAATGAATATTGTAAATGCACAAACAGTAATTTCTCCGCATTGCAAGGTGCAAGTCTGAAATTTTTTGCTTTTTCCTGCTCCTCTTAGCATGATAAAGAAGATTCAAAGAGAGTGAGATGCCAGCTACTTTCATTCAGTCAGTAGCTTCAATCATTTCTGGACGTTTTTCAATGGTAAAAATCAATGAATATTGTAAATGCACAAACAGTAATTTCTCCACATTGCAATGTGCAATTCTAAAATTTTTTGCTTTTTCCTGCTCCTCTTAGCATGATAAAGAAGATTCAAAGAGAGTGAGATGCCTGCTCCTTTCATTCAGTCAGTAGCTTCAAACATTTCTGGTATATGAATAACATGATGTTTTTCAATGGCAAAAATCAATGAATATTGTAAATGCACAAACAGTAATTTCTCCGCATTGCAAGGTGCAATTCTGAAATTTTTTGCTTTTTCCTGCTCCTCTTAGCATGATAAAGAAGATTCAAAGAGAGTGAGATGCCAACTCCTTTCATTCAGTCAGTAGCTTCAAACATTTCTGGTATATGAATAACATGATGTTTTTCAATGGCAAAAATCAATGAATATTGTAAATGCACAAACAGTAATTTCTCCGCATTGCAAGGTGCAATTCTGAAATTTTTTGCTTTTTCCTGCTCCTCTTAGCATGATAAAGAAGATTCAAAGAGAGTGAGATGCCAGCTCCTTTCATTCAGTCAGTAGCTTCAATCATTTCTGGACGTTTTTCAATGGCAAAAATCAATGAATATTGTAAATGCACAAACAGTAATTTCTCCGCATTGCAAGGTGCAATTCTGAAATTTTTTGCTTTTTCCTGCTCCTCTTAGCATGATAAAGAAGATTCAAAGAGAGTGAGATGCCAGCTCCTTTCATTCAGTCAGTACCTTCAATCATTTCTGGACGTTTTTCAATGGCAAAAATCAATGAATATTGTAAATGCACAAACAGTAATTTCTCCGCATTGCAAGGTGCAATTCTGAAATTTTTTGCTTTTTCCCGCTCCTCTTAGCATGATAAAGAAGATTCAAAGAGAGTGAGGTGCCAGCTCCTTTCATTCAGTCAGTAGCTTCAAACATTTCTGGTATATGAATAACATGTTTTTCAATGGCAAAAATCAATGAATATTGTAAATGCACAAACAGTAATTTCTCCGCATTGCAAGGTGCAATTCTGAAATTTTTTGCTTTTTCCTGCTCCTCTTAGCATGATAAAGAAGATTCAAAGAGAGTGAGATGCCAGCTCCTTTCATTCAATCAGTAGCTTCAATCATTTCTGGACGTTTTTCAATGGCAAAAATCAATGAATATTGTATATGCACAAACAGTAATTTCTCCGCATTGCAAGGTGCAATTCTGAAATTTTTTGCTTTTTCCTGCTCCTCTTAGCATGATAAAGAAGATTCAAAGAGAGTGAGATGCCAGCTCCTTTCATTCAGTCAGTAGCTTCAATCATTTCTGGACGTTTTTCAATGGCAAAAATCAATGAATATTGTAAATGCACAAACAGTAATTTCTCCGCATTGCAAGGTGCAATTCTGAATTTTTTTGCTTTTTCCTGCTCCTCTTAGCATGATAAAGAAGATTCAAAGAGAGTGAGATGCCAGCTCCTTTGATTCAGTCAGTAGCTTCAAACATTTCTGGTATATGAATAACATGATGTTTTTCAATGGCAAAAATCAATGAATATTGTAAATGCACAAACAGTAATTTCTCCGCATTGCAAGGTGCAAGTCTGAAATTTTTTGCTTTTTCCTGCTCCTCTTAGCATGATAAAGAAGATTCAAAGAGAGTGAGATGCCAGCTACTTTCATTCAGTCAGTAGCTTCAATCATTTCTGGACGTTTTTCAATGGTAAAAATCAATGAATATTGTAAATGCACAAACAGTAATTTCTCCACATTGCAAGGTGCAATTCTGAATTTTTTTGCTTTTTCCTGCTCCTCTTAGCATGATAAAGAAGATTCAAAGAGAGTGAGATGCCAGCTCCTTTCATTCAGTCAGTAGCTTCAAACATTTCTGGTATATGAATAACATGATGTTTTTCAATGGCAAAAATCAATGAATATTGTAAATGCACAAACAGTAATTTCTCCGCATTGCAAGGTGCAAGTCTGAAATTTTTTGCTTTTTCCTGCTCCTCTTAGCATGATAAAGAAGATTCAAAGAGAGTGAGATGCCAGCTACTTTCATTCAGTCAGTAGCTTCAATCATTTCTGGACGTTTTTCAATGGTAAAAATCAATGAATATTGTAAATGCACAAACAGTAATTTCTCCACATTGCAAGGTGCAATTCTGAAATTTTTTGCTTTTTCCTGCTCCTCTTAGCATGATAAAGAAGATTCAAAGAGAGTGAGATGCCAGCTCCTTTCATTCAGTCAGTAGCTTCAAACATTTCTGGTATATGAATAACATGATGTTTTTCAATGGCAAAAATCAATGAATATTGTAAATGCACAAACAGTAATTTCTCCACATTGCAAGGTGCAATTCTGAAATTTTTTGCTTTTTCCTGCTCCTCTTAGCATGATAAAGAAGATTCAAAGAGAGTGAGATGCCAGCTCCTTTCATTCAGTCAGTAGCTTCAAACATTTCTGGTATATGAATAACATGATGTTTTTCAATGGCAAAAATCAATGAATATTGTAAATGCACAAACAGTAATTTCTCCGCATTGCAAGGTGCAATTCTGAAATTTTTTGCTTTTTCCTGCTCCTCTTAGCATGATAAAGAAGATTCAAAGAGAGTGAGATGCCAGCTCCTTTCATTCAGTTAGTAGCTTCAATCATTTCTGGACGTTTTTCAATGGCAAAAATCAATGAATATTGTAAATGCACAAACAGTAATTTCTCCGCATTGCAAGGTGCAATTCTGAAATTTTTTGCTTTTTCCTGCTCCTCTTAGCATGATAAAGAAGATTCAAAGAGAGTGAGATGTCAGCTCCTTTCATTCAGTCAGTAGCTTCAAACATTTCTGGTATATGAATAACATGATGTTTTTCAATGGCAAAAATCAATGAATATTGTAAATGCACAAACAGTAATTTCTCCACATTGCAAGGTGCAATTCTGAAATTTTTTGCTTTTTCCTGCTCCTCTTAGCATGATAAAGAAGATTCAAAGAGAGTGAGATGCCAGCTCCTTTCATTCAGTCAGTAGCTTCAAACATTTCTGGTATATGAATAACATGATGTTTTTCAATGGCAAAAATCAATGAATATTGTAAATGCACAAACAGTAATTTCTCCGCATTGCAAGGTGCAATTCTGAAATTTTTTGCTTTTTCCTGCTCCTCTTAGCATGATAAAGAAGATTCAAAGAGAGTGAGATGCCAGCTCCTTTCATTCAGTCAGTAGCTTCAATCATTTCTGGACGTTTTTCAATGGCAAAAATCAATGAATATTGTAAATGCACAAACAGTAATTTCTCCGCATTGCAAGGTGCAATTCTGAAATTTTTTGCTTTTTCCTGCTCCTCTTAGCATGATAAAGAAGATTCAAAGAGAGTGAGATGTCAGCTCCTTTCATTCAGTCAGTAGCTTCAAACATTTCTGGTATATGAATAACATGATGTTTTTCAATGGCAAAAATCAATGAATATTGTAAATGCACAAACAGTAATTTCTCCGCATTGCAAGGTGCAATTCTGAAATTTTTTGCTTTTTCCTGCTCCTCTTAGCATGATAAAGAAGATTCAAAGAGAGTGAGATGCCAGCTCCTTTCATTCAGTCAGTAGCTTCAATCATTTCTGGACGTTTTTCAATGGCAAAAATCAATGAATATTGTAAATGCACAAACAGTAATTTCTCCGCATTGCAAGGTGCAATTCTGAAATTTTTTGCTTTTTCCCGCTCCTCTTAGCATGATAAAGAAGATTCAAAGAGAGTGAGGTGCCAGCTCCTTTCATTCAGTCAGTAGCTTCAAACATTTCTGGTATATGAATAACATGTTTTTCAATGGCAAAAATCAATGAATATTGTAAATGCACAAACAGTAATTTCTCTGCATTGCAAGGTGCAATTCTGAAATTTTTTGCTTTTTCCTGCTCCTCTTAGCATGATAAAGAAGATTCAAAGAGAGTGAGATGCCAGCTCCTTTCATTCAGTCAGTAGCTTCAATCATTTCTGGACGTTTTTCAATGGCAAAAATCAATGAATATTGTAAATGCACAAACAGTAATTTCTCCGCATTGCAAGGTGCAATTCTGAAATTTTTTGCTTTTTCCTGCTCCTCTTAGCATGATAAAGAAGATTCAAAGAGAGTGAGATGTCAGCTCCTTTCATTCAGTCAGTAGCTTCAAACATTTCTGGTATATGAATAACATGATGTTTTTCAATGGCAAAAATCAATGAATATTGTAAATGCACAAACAGTAATTTCTCCGCATTGCAAGGTGCAATTCTGAAATTTTTTGCTTTTTCCTGCTCCTCTTAGCATGATAAAGAAGATTCAAAGAGAGTGAGATGCCAGCTCCTTTCATTCAGTCAGTAGCTTCAATCATTTCTGGACGTTTTTCAATGGCAAAAATCAATGAATATTGTAAATGCACAAACAGTAATTTCTCCGCATTGCAAGGTGCAATTCTGAAATTTTTTGCTTTTTCCCGCTCCTCTTAGCATGATAAAGAAGATTCAAAGAGAGTGAGGTGCCAGCTCCTTTCATTCAGTCAGTAGCTTCAAACATTTCTGGTATATGAATAACATGTTTTTCAATGGCAAAAATCAATGAATATTGTAAATGCACAAACAGTAATTTCTCCGCATTGCAAGGTGCAATTCTGAAATTTTTTGCTTTTTCCTGCTCCTCTTAGCATGATAAAGAAGATTCAAAGAGAGTGAGATGCCAGCTCCTTTCATTCAGTCAGTAGCTTCAATCATTTCTGGACGTTTTTCAATGGCAAAAATCAATGAATATTGTAAATGCACAAACAGTAATTTCTCCGCATTGCAAGGTGCAATTCTGAAATTTTTTGCTTTTTCCTGCTCCTCTTAGCATGATAAAGAAGATTCAAAGAGAGTGAGATGCCAGCTCCTTTCATTCAGTCAGTAGCTTCAATCATTTCTGGACGTTTTTCAATGGCAAAAATCAATGAATATTGTAAATGCACAAACAGTAATTTCTCCGCATTGCAAGGTGCAATTCTGAAATTTTTTGCTTTTTCCTGCTCCTCTTAGCATGATAAAGAAGATTCAAAGAGAGTGAGATGCCAGCTCCTTTGATTCAGTCAGTAGCTTCAAACATTTCTGGTATATGAATAACATGATGTTTTTCAATGGCAAAAATCAATGAATATTGTAAATGCACAAACAGTAATTTCTCCGCATTGCAAGGTGCAAGTCTGAAATTTTTTGCTTTTTCCTGCTCCTCTTAGCATGATAAAGAAGATTCAAAGAGAGTGAGATGCCAGCTACTTTCATTCAGTCAGTAGCTTCAATCATTTCTGGACGTTTTTCAATGGTAAAAATCAATGAATATTGTAAATGCACAAACAGTAATTTCTCCACATTGCAAGGTGCAATTCTGAAATTTTTTGCTTTTTCCTGCTCCTCTTAGCATGATAAAGAAGATTCAAAGAGAGTGAGATGCCAGCTCCTTTCATTCAGTCAGTAGCTTCAAACATTTCTGGTATATGAATAACATGATGTTTTTCAATGGCAAAAATCAATGAATATTGTAAATGCACAAACAGTAATTTCTCCGCATTGCAAGGTGCAAGTCTGAAATTTTTTGCTTTTTCCTGCTCCTCTTAGCATGATAAAGAAGATTCAAAGAGAGTGAGATGCCAGCTACTTTCATTCAGTCAGTAGCTTCAATCATTTCTGGACGTTTTTCAATGGTAAAAATCAATGAATATTGTAAATGCACAAACAGTAATTTCTCCACATTGCAAGGTGCAATTCTGAAATTTTTTGCTTTTTCCTGCTCCTCTTAGCATGATAAAGAAGATTCAACGAGAGTGAGATGCCAGCTCCTTTCATTCAGTCAGTAGCTTCAAACATTTCTGGTATATGAATAACATGATGTTTTTCAATGGCAAAAATCAATGAATATTGTAAATGCACAAACAGTAATTTCTCCGCATTGCAAGGTGCAATTCTGAAATTTTTTGCTTTTTCCTGCTCCTCTTAGCATGATAAAGAAGATTCAAAGAGAGTGAGATGCCAGCTCCTTTCATTCAGTCAGTAGCTTCAATCATTTCTGGACGTTTTTCAATGGCAAAAATCAATGAATATTGTAAATGCACAAACAGTAATTTCTCCGCATTGCAAGGTGCAATTCTGAAATTTTTTGCTTTTTCCTGCTCCTCTTAGCATGATAAAGAAGATTCAAAGAGAGTGAGATGTCAGCTCCTTTCATTCAGTCAGTAGCTTCAAACATTTCTGGTATATGAATAACATGATGTTTTTCAATGGCAAAAATCAATGAATATTGTAAATGCACAAACAGTAATTTCTCCGCATTGCAAGGTGCAATTCTGAAATTTTTTGCTTTTTCCTGCTCCTCTTAGCATGATAAAGAAGATTCAAAGAGAGTGAGATGCCAGCTCCTTTCATTCAGTCAGTAGCTTCAATCATTTCTGGACGTTTTTCAATGGCAAAAATCAATGAATATTGTAAATGCACAAACAGTAATTTCTCCGCATTGCAAGGTGCAATTCTGAAATTTTTTGCTTTTTCCTGCTCCTCTTAGCATGATAAAGAGGATTCAAAGAGAGTGAGATGCCAGCTCCTTTCATTCAGTCAGTAGCTTCAATCATTTCTGGACGTTTTTCAATGGCAAAAATCAATGAATATTGTAAATGCACAAACAGTAATTTCTCCGCATTGCAAGGTGCAATTCTGAAATTTTTTTGCTTTTTCCTGCTCCTCTTAGCATGATAAAGAAGATTCAAAGAGAGTGAGATGCCAGCTCCTTTCATTCAGTCAGTAGCTTCAAACATTTCTGGTATATGAATAACATGATGTTTTTCAATGGCAAAAATCAATGAATATTGTAAATGCACAAACAGTAATTTCTCCGCATTGCAAGGTGCAAGTCTGAAATTTTTTGCTTTTTCCTGCTCCTCTTAGCATGATAAAGAAGATTCAAAGAGAGTGAGATGCCAGCTACTTTCATTCAGTCAGTAGCTTCAATCATTTCTGGACGTTTTTCAATGGTAAAAATCAATGAATATTGTAAATGCACAAACAGTAATTTCTCCACATTGCAATGTGCAATTCTAAAATTTTTTGCTTTTTCCTGCTCCTCTTAGCATGATAAAGAAGATTCAAAGAGAGTGAGATGCCTGCTCCTTTCATTCAGTCAGTAGCTTCAAACATTTCTGGTATATGAATAACATGATGTTTTTCAATGGCAAAATCAATGAATATTGTAAATGCACAAACAGTAATTTCTCCGCATTGCAAGGTGCAATTCTGAAATTTTTTGCTTTTTCCTGCTCCTCTTAGCATGATAAAGAAGATTCAAAGAGAGTGAGATGCCAACTCCTTTCATTCAGTCAGTAGCTTCAAACATTTCTGGTATATGAATAACATGATGTTTTTCAATGGCAAAAATCAATGAATATTGTAAATGCACAAACAGTAATTTCTCCGCATTGCAAGGTGCAATTCTGAAATTTTTTGCTTTTTCCTGCTCCTCTTAGCATGATAAAGAAGATTCAAAGAGAGTGAGATGCCAGCTCCTTTCATTCAGTCAGTAGCTTCAATCATTTCTGGACGTTTTTCAATGGCAAAAATCAATGAATATTGTAAATGCACAAACAGTAATTTCTCCGCATTGCAAGGTGCAATTCTGAAATTTTTTGCTTTTTCCTGCTCCTCTTAGCATGATAAAGAAGATTCAAAGAGAGTGAGATGCCAGCTCCTTTCATTCAGTCAGTACCTTCAATCATTTCTGGACGTTTTTCAATGGCAAAAATCAATGAATATTGTAAATGCACAAACAGTAATTTCTCCGCATTGCAAGGTGCAATTCTGAAATTTTTTGCTTTTCCCGCTCCTCTTAGCATGATAAAGAAGATTCAAAGAGAGTGAGGTGCCAGCTCCTTTCATTCAGTCAGTAGCTTCAAACATTTCTGGTATATGAATAACATGTTTTTCAATGGCAAAAATCAATGAATATTGTAAATGCACAAACAGTAATTTCTCCGCATTGGAAGGTGCAATTCTGAAATTTTTTTGCTTTTTCCTGCTCCTCTTAGCATGATAAAGAAGATTCAAAGAGAGTGAGATGCCAGCTCCTTTCATTCAATCAGTAGCTTCAATCATTTCTGGACGTTTTTCAATGGCAAAAATCAATGAATATTGTATATGCACAAACAGTAATTTCTCCGCATTGCAAGGTGCAATTCTGAAATTTTTTGCTTTTTCCTGCTCCTCTTAGCATGATAAAGAAGATTCAAAGAGAGTGAGATGCCAGCTCCTTTCATTCAGTCAGTAGCTTCAATCATTTCTGGACGTTTTTCAATGGCAAAAATCAATGAATATTGTAAATGCACAAACAGTAATTTCTCCGCATTGCAAGGTGCAATTCTGAATTTTTTTGCTTTTTCCTGCTCCTCTTAGCATGATAAAGAAGATTCAAAGAGAGTGAGATGCCAGCTCCTTTGATTCAGTCAGTAGCTTCAAACATTTCTGGTATATGAATAACATGATGTTTTTCAATGGCAAAAATCAATGAATATTGTAAATGCACAAACAGTAATTTCTCCGCATTGCAAGGTGCAAGTCTGAAATTTTTTGCTTTTTCCTGCTCCTCTTAGCATGATAAAGAAGATTCAAAGAGAGTGAGATGCCAGCTACTTTCATTCAGTCAGTAGCTTCAATCATTTCTGGACGTTTTTCAATGGTAAAAATCAATGAATATTGTAAATGCACAAACAGTAATTTCTCCACATTGCAAGGTGCAATTCTGAATTTTTTTGCTTTTTCCTGCTCCTCTTAGCATGATAAAGAAGATTCAAAGAGAGTGAGATGCCAGCTCCTTTCATTCAGTCAGTAGCTTCAAACATTTCTGGTATATGAATAACATGATGTTTTTCAATGGCAAAAATCAATGAATATTGTAAATGCACAAACAGTAATTTCTCCGCATTGCAAGGTGCAAGTCTGAAATTTTTTGCTTTTTCCTGCTCCTCTTAGCATGATAAAGAAGATTCAAAGAGAGTGAGATGCCAGCTACTTTCATTCAGTCAGTAGCTTCAATCATTTCTGGATATGAAAACGTTTTTCAATGGTAAAAATCAATGAATATTGTAAATGCACAAACAGTAATTTCTCCACATTGCAAGGTGCAATTCTGAAATTTTTTGCTTTTTCCTGCTCCTCTTAGCATGATAAAGAAGATTCAAAGAGAGTGAGATGCCAGCTCCTTTCATTCAGTCAGTAGCTTCAAACATTTCTGGTATATGAATAACATGATGTTTTTCAATGGCAAAAATCAATGAATATTGTAAATGCACAAACAGTAATTTCTCCACATTGCAAGGTGCAATTCTGAAATTTTTTGCTTTTTCCTGCTCCTCTTAGCATGATAAAGAAGATTCAAAGAGAGTGAGATGCCAGCTCCTTTCATTCAGTCAGTAGCTTCAAACATTTCTGGTATATGAATAACATGATGTTTTTCAATGGCAAAAATCAATGAATATTGTAAATGCACAAACAGTAATTTCTCCGCATTGCAAGGTGCAATTCTGAAATTTTTTGCTTTTTCCTGCTCCTCTTAGCATGATAAAGAAGATTCAAAGAGAGTGAGATGCCAGCTCCTTTCATTCAGTCAGTAGCTTCAATCATTTCTGGACGTTTTTCAATGGCAAAAATCAATGAATATTGTAAATGCACAAACAGTAATTTCTCCGCATTGCAAGGTGCAATTCTGAAATTTTTTGCTTTTTCCTGCTCCTCTTAGCATGATAAAGAGGATTCAAAGAGAGTGAGATGCCAGCTCCTTTCATTCAGTCAGTAGCTTCAATCATTTCTGGACGTTTTTCAATGGCAAAAATCAATGAATATTGTAAATGCACAAACAGTAATTTCTCCGCATTGCAAGGTGCAATTCTGAAATTTTTGCTTTTTCCTGCTCCTCTTAGCATGATAAAGAAGATTCAAAGAGAGTGAGATGCCAGCTCCTTTCATTCAGTCAGTAGCTTCAAACATTTCTGGTATATGAATAACATGATGTTTTTCAATGGCAAAAATCAATGAATATTGTAAATGCACAAACAGTAATTTCTCCGCATTGCAAGGTGCAAGTCTGAAATTTTTGCTTTTTCCTGCTCCTCTTAGCATGATAAAGAAGATTCAAAGAGAGTGAGATGCCAGCTACTTTCATTCAGTCAGTAGCTTCAATCATTTCTGGACGTTTTTCAATGGTAAAAAATCCAAT